>NW_008591864.1:0-41794 GCF_000691845.1 Merops nubicus | reverse complement strand
AGCGCGGTGTGCGACTGGGAGGAGATTGTTGGGCATCGTATGTACGGAGAAAAATAATTCGTAGAACAGTTTAGACTGGGAAAGGCTTTAAGGTCGAGTCTGGCTCTGGGAAAAGATCGGTGGACATGCACGTTACTGAGGTGAAGTCTTTAAACATTCCGGAGTGATGCTCAGGGCTGGGACGTTGTCCCCTCGGGGGGGAACAAGAAAAGGGGCTGAAATGCTGAATCAGCATTGCCACAACTGCAGATGCAAAATCGAGGCAGACTGGGCAAAGCCTCTGTGGTGCCCAGGAGCACAGCGCGGCGGACGCGGTGCCAGCAGCGGAGCGGCGAGTGTTGTAAGAAAGGCATTTGGCAATTTCCTTGAAAGAACCGCTGGGGAATCATTCCGCTTCAGAGTATTCCTTTAAAACGGGCCACGCTGGGTGCGCTGGCTGCTCACGTGACTGTAAAAGCGATGGGGTTTGCTCTCTGTCTAGGCCAGCACAGTGATGTGCCGTGACAGATTTGATACCCATTGCTGCATTAAATCACCAGTTTGCTGAAGTTTTGCACAACAGGCAGAGCTTGAAGCAACAGCCCAGCACGAGCCCCTCTGTGCACAGACCAGCCCCCTGCTCTCCCCTGGGCGGCATTTGGAAAATTCTGGCCCTCACATCACCTTTGACAAAATTAAGCCACAGTTTTGCTCCCCATTATAGCCTTCCTGCCTTACATAAATCCATCATTAGCCTTTCCTCTCGTGCTATTTCTCACAATCCCTCTTTATCTCTTCTCTAACCTTCGGGCTGTCCTTTGTCTCCTGCCACTTTCCACTTCCTTCCTGCTCCCCTGGTGAGAACTGGTGTGAAACTCCCGGCTGTTGTCTACCAAACACTCTCTCTTGCTCCATGTCTTAGATTCTTTGCCGAAATTAATCCTGCCTGCCTTGCTCACCTCTGGGGACTGCTCCAACCTGAGGATTAACTCCCACTTGACGGAAAGCTCTGCTCAAAAAATTATATGAAAATCTGATTTTAGAAGTATAATACTTGTAGTATTTCCGCAGGCACGTCTCAATCTCTCTTTGCTACATGCTTTTATCACCACCTTTCGTAGTCTTCCCCTCACTGAACCCTGCTGCTGGTAGAGTTTCTGTGGACACTCCAGCCCTGCTTGCACCACTGTGGGCAGAGCAATTCTTGCCCTGCTGCCCAAGAAGGCAGCACATCTTTTCCCCATAAGGGCCTTGCAGACCTGACAGGAGCAACAGCTGGTTTTGTCCCTGGTGCTCACAGCAGATATGCAGAGGGTGAAAATGCCACCAGGACGAGGTGAGGCTACTTTTCAGAGTAGAACCAGATTCACAAGCCCCGAGTTCTTCATCACCAGCCTGATGACTGGCTCTGTGGAAAGAGAAACTGTGCTCCACGCGTCCCCTGTGGCCTCGTGGCCTGCTTCTGCTCCAGCCCCCCCAGCACCACACAGGCTGGCACACCTGCCGCTTCTGCACGAAGCCACGTGGCAGAACAGCTCTGAGGAATCAGGAAATTCAGTGCCTTAGTGTGACCCGACTGCTAAGAAACTAGAAACCCACATTCATCTTACCAATAATGAAAAGTGAACAGGATTCCTTGAGAATAAACTAAATTTAAAAATCCTCTAAACCAAAACCCAACAAGCACAAGAAACAAATGCTACCAGCACAGCTCTCCTCTCCAACAGCCATACTCAAACCCCTGCAGCCCAGTTCAGCAGCCACAGACCTGAGCATCAAAACCTTTCAAACGCCTGTGTGCCTGCAGAGGACGTTTGGTGTTAAAAGGGAAGTGCAAGTATGAAGGGGGAAGAAGCTCCTTTGTTTCAGCAAAGGAAATGCTGTTGTACCCCAGAATCTAATCCCAAGCTCTAGTGTCTGCATCCCCCCCACCTCCACCCCAGCTCAGATCTGGGTCCACAACACTACTACTGATGGAAGTTGTCCCTGCCAGATGTGACACTCAGCCAAGGAAGGGTGTGTTTAGAGCTGAGCACTGCCATGCTGCCTGCTTTCCTTTCCCTTTGTTTACGTGGGGTCTCAGCTACAGGTGTGAAGCTGGCAGACAGAAAAAAGAAACAGAAGATAACTCACAAGAGAACAGGATTTCCGGACTGCAGGAAATAAACAGCTTCTCAAACTGTGGTTACAGTCTGAATTGGACAAACTGACTCTTCTCAGCATTTCTTAGTTCTCTGAACTGTAAATTTAGAGAAACTATTATTCAAGAAAAAGTCAGACTCACAAGATCTCCTTGAGCTAATCCCCCCAATGCCGCTTGGGCAACAAACATCTCTGCCACTTCCACGTGGCTCAGGAGCTCATGCCACGTCTGGGACTCCAGAGCCAACCCTCTGCATATACTTCCCAGCATTTTCAGGATCCAAATCCCAGCTCCACAACAGGGAGCTCAAAAATCCCAAAACTCAAGCTAGGGTCTCAAATCCCTCTTTGAGCATTGAGGTTCCCCTGCTCCCAGTTTCCCAGTAAGAGCCTGAGCCTGACCCAGCACGCTGCCCTCTGCAACAGCTCCGAGCACTTGCTCCAGACTCAGACAGGATCCCTGTAAACACCAGCTTTCCTTGGCACCAAACTATTCCTTGAGAGATTTATTTTGCTCCAAGTTTTCTCACCTTTTGTAAGGAAGCTGCACTCTGCTCCAGTGCCAGAGGTGCCTGATCAGATTGACAGAGACTTGAATACTCAGACAGCAGCACCTTTCTCCCTGAATAAGAATCCTTTACAAAATTCCCCATACATTTATTTTTTTTACTCAACCAGAGATTTTAGAGGTGCCTTTAGTGTTTCTTTACAGCACAACCTTTAGCTGAGAGGCAGCAAAATGGCACAAAAGCCCATGAAATCTGCTTGGAACTACAGACTTCACATCCCCCCCCCATGTTCCAGAAGCTCTCTCTGGCTTGCTCAAAAAGACCAATCCTTTTGCCTAATGCTTTCAGGAAACATTTTGTCCTCGTTCAGTTGCGCCAGAACCAGATTACCAGCTGTAAATGCTGATTACAGGAGAGTCAATGAATGGCAACAGCCAGCACGGTATTAAGCCCAACACTCACCCATGAGTAGGGTCTCTCGGCTGCTGCTTGAATTCATTACCATTTACAGCACCATTCTGGAAATGATTTATTGTTACTAATGGTTTTAATGAAGTCCTGGAGTACAAAAAAAAAATAAATACAAAAAATACCACCAACACCTTGATTTATTATGCCACCCCTTAACTTTAAAGTTGTCCCCTCCGTTTCCAATTATAGCATGGTTTAGTACCATGGGTGGCTTTCCTAGACTGTCAGGAGCAATATTACACATAAAAAAACCTGTCTAGGATTGTATAGAGCCTGGGTATGTCCTGGTGCTGGCTTGGTGGCAGTCACAATGCCATGAGTACCATCTGATCGATACAGACCAGCAGAGGATGCTCTCATCAGGTCACACGTTGGAAAGTGCCAGTACGACTTAGAGCAGCTGCTGCAAAAATTCTTTGGATTGCAAGGGAAAGATTTCAGTTTCAGGCTGTGGACATGCAGTTAGTTACATTCCAGTTTTGTTAAAAGATGCTAAAGGAGATGAACCATCAACCCCTCCCCCAGCCCAATCCGCTTCATAACTTCAGCATTTCTGTGGCCTATCCCTGCAGTGCTTGGAAATCACAGTAAGATGTCTTTGTTTTCAATGGACTGTTGGATCAGGCTCTGAATATTTCTCATGCTTTCTCCTGTTTGATCTAAAGCGAATTCCACTTAATTTCCAACACATAAAGGCTGGGCCAGAAAGTCATATTTAAATCTGAATCTGTCTTCAGATTTGCACTTTGCAGAGGCTGCTGCGTTAGGACTGAGAGAAAGGGTTACTACCTTGAGTAAACTGGGAATACCAGAAATCCAGACAAACAAACCAAAACAGGCATTTCCTGTACAATACTCAGTAGCACGTACAGTAGTTTTTCAGCTCTTTAAAAATTAAATAACTTTCTGCAGTTCCTGGCAGCCGGGCTAGTTCAGTTGCACAGGATATCCAAAAGGAGACCAAACAGCTTCCTTCCCAAAGGATTCCTGAGCGGACAGGCAAGCTGGAAAAACTGCCTCTCACTACTGTAATCATAGCCAGGATGTCCACCTCATTTCCCAGGGTAAAACTTAAAATGTAGGTCTCCCACAAAACATTGCATCAGTCCGAATGCCACTCGCTGGGACTCTTGCAGTGATTTATTCTCTGAACCCTCACTTGTGATTTTGTGCAGTAATACACGAATGCACAGACAGCTGTCGCCCTGCATGAAAACTTATTTCTATTACATGGTCTCCCCATGAGTTTTTCCTACTCTGATTATCTTTTCTTTCCTATGTCACCGAATATTTCACTTTGTGTGCCTAGTACCTGAATACCAGCACAGTATCTGCATGCTACAGTAATAGCAGTGCACAAAGGCTGGCTGGCACTTCTCCAAAACTGAGCAAGATGATTTCTTGACATCAACTGCACACACACATTTTATGTTACTATTGTATATTACTCTTGGGCAAGCCATCTGCCCAGCAATAAGTTTTTCCCTTCCTTCCCACCTACTGCAGAGTTATTTCTTCATTCAAAGTGGCAACCATCTTAAAGACTTTGCAAGGAACAGTAGCTCTGTGTTACTAGGTTGTCAGATCCCAACGGGGTTTATGAACACCGTCATGAATTTCAGCCCAATATCTGTCTGCTCTCTGAAACAGATACAATTATGGGAAAAAATAACTGCTGTCTCTTCACAGGCAGACTTCTCAGTAGAAAACCCAAAATACAAAGAAAACTGACATACCATAGTTTAATTGCTGCCACATTAGATTTATCAGTCAAAACATCATGTGGCACATGCTTTTTTTTTTTTTTTTTTTTTTGTGAAAGCAAGAAAAGTTGTGGTAACTTCTCTGGCAGACAGGCAGAAGGGTTTTGACTTTTAGAAAATCTTGCAGGCATGGCTTTGCCAACCAAATGCTAACCTTGGATGACTCAGACCATGGTTCCCTTTTATCCAAACCACTGAAGTTTGGTGGTTAGCTAAAGAGGAACTGGTATCTGAATCACCCTTGGTTTGGAGGAATTGTCAAATAAAAGTCTTGAGCACAGCGTTTGGGGGGCAGGGTGATGGTTTGATTTTTTGTGCCTCTCTTTCCCAAAGGAAAGGAAAAAAAAATAAACAACTTTAGAAGTGGGGACACCTTTCACTGTACTTAAAAATGTTTTAAAATCGACTTTATCCCATCTTTTTAACCTTTTCAATGTCATGTGTCAGTCTGGGTACATTCTCAGTTAATTGAACAGATTTTTTCACTCATGTTGCAATCCTAACCTGTGCCTCACAGACTTACACAATTTTAATCTTGTTTTAGCCACAAAAAAAGCCTACCTCGTTGCTCAAGGCCCACTTACATATCTTCAGTTCCCAGGCAGCCTGCTTCTCCTTTTCTTACAGAAAGGGGGAGGAAGGCAAAAGAGGAACTGTAATTTATGAGCCCCGTCCAGCCCTCTGGAACAAAACCTGCCCTCTGTGACCTATTAAACATCTTCAGGGAAGTCTCCTCTATTCTCACTCCAATTTCTATTTAGTTCCAAGCTGCTTTTCATCTCGGTCGTTTGTCAACTCTGAACATTTCAAACACACTTGGATGCCCCAGCACAGTGCCTGAGCCTTTTAAATTTAAATCCTCTTTTCCTCAAGGGAAATGTATCCCGACTTTCGGATGTTGCTGAATTTGTGTGTGCATGTGACCGCTGGATGGGAAAGGCAAAGGGAAGCTCATCTGAGCCGTGAGCAACGGAGTCCTCTTCCAACACCAACTCATGAATAAGTCTCTGCCTTTCCCTCTATATCCCTGCCAGACCTATCTAAACATTCTCTATCTTTGTGCATTAATAACCAGCATGTAACTTCCAGCCAAGCTGCAATTATGTCTGTAGCACCGTGCTCAGGCTGGCAACAGGCAGCACAGCTCTCACAGGGGTCTGTCAGCGTCCTCACTGCACTTCACACTGTCTGGGATCCCACTGGGTAGGTGCACTCGCCTTGCTGCTGCTGCTGCACGGTGCAGCTGTCAGCTGGGACTGGAAACATTTGAAAAATTAAATTTGACAAGCTGGTGAGTGGCTGGGGAAGAATGGGATCTGCACATCTGCCAGTCATTCACTGAGAGTTACTCATGGAAGTTTTGCGGGCAAGGAATGTGTTTGCTCAGGTCCGAGGCCGGGTGTATTCACTGTTTTTACTGATTACCTGGAAACAAATGCCAAATAATTGCTGCTTAGCTCACAGAGGGCACAAAAAGGCAGCGTGGCAAGTAGCACGGGGCTGCACCACACAGCATGCATGGCTCAGGACCCTAAATCCACTTAAACGACATTCACCTTCGTATTGTTCCTACTGATACTCACCTGGCAGCTCACGCTAGGTTATGTGCAAGCCCAGCAGGGTGGGGGGGCTGCGGCACTGCCCCTCCTGCCCATGGGGGCCTGGCTGCACCCAGCACAGCCTGGACGTTGCCCAGAGCACTGAATCCCAAAAGCACTCACAAACTGTATCAGGAGGAGAGAATCTGTGGGAACATCTTGGTGCAGTACTGTGGCAAAAGGGCTGTTGGGATCATGGCTCACAGGCAGAGAAGATAGACTAGGGAAGGGATTTCACCTTCATACAGCTTTGTGGGATGGATGTTGGGACAGCAGCTCCAGCATCTTTCTAATGACACACAGAGCAGAAATGAAGACTTGTGCTCAGAACAAAAAATGGCACAAAAATTAAAAAACTAAGACAAAATGGTTTATTGTGCCCACCTTGAATAGCTGAAGCTCTTGGCTTATTAAAAAGGGAAGTGACTTTATATCTTCTCCTAAGGAGAAAATAGGTGGTCTTTAAGGCCAGGCTAGATGAGGCTCTGGGCAGCCTGATCTAGTGTGAGGTGTCCCTGCTCATGGCAGAGGGAACTGGGTGATCCTTGTGGTCCCTTCCAACCCTGACAGATTCTGATTCTGATTCTGTTTTTGCAGAGGACTTAGTAGTGTTGGCTTGATGGTTGGACTTGATGATCTTAAAGGTCTCTTCCAACCTGAAGGATTCTATGATTCTCATGGGCCTCTCTCATTCTGGTTCCTATGTTAAGTGAAAGAACGCTCAGACCTCCCAAAATTACAGCTGCTTCCAGCAGCCTCTCAGACTGTTTCACTAGCCCAAAGTCACTGCTGAACAAGATGGCCTGACCATAGCAGCTTGTGTGCCAGCCAGGAAATCTATCCCCTCTGGAGGGCTCCCTGCCTGCTTTACAGCAGCCAAGTCTCAGCCGAGCCCAGATCTGGCACCCCACAGCACACTTGGGCTTAGCCTTCCAGCAGGGAGAGCTGGGGATTTAAACCAGCTTCCCTTTTCACAGCAGCTTAAGTTCTTTAAGGAGTTTAGCTCCACAAACCAATTAAGCATCTCTAAGTCCTTGAGCACTGGTACCTTCTCGGAGCAGTTTGCATGCTTACACTGCTTTAAAGGGTGAAAGCTGATTTCATCTAGCTGAGACCCGAGCATCTTACGGGGTCATGGGCTGAACAATCCCCAGCAGAGTCGTCGAGTCTGGAATCCTGTGCAGGCCAAATCCAGGGTGCTGCACTCCCATGGCCTTGTTTCTACAAGCAAATTCTAATAGGTTTAGAAAAGGCCAACTTCACCTTTAATTCTTTGCTTTCCAGAAGCCCCAGTTCTAGGTTATAAGGTAATAGATGGCCCATGAGCTCATAAACTTTACACACCAGGAGTGGGAGTAGAGCAGCTATTACCCATGTTTATATACCCACTGGGGCAGTGCAGGCAGACACAACTGGTGTGTCACCCTCTGAGTCCCATCCCAACGCCTGCTGATGGTCCTGGAGGTCCTTTCCAACCAGAGTGATTCTATGATCCTTATCTGTTCCTCCTGTCTCTTTCCTTTGGGTTTTTTAAACACTAAAAGGAGAATGCGAATACAGTCATTTGATACTTGAACATTAAAGCTCACAAGCAAGTCTCTGAAGTACTGTTTTGGGCTTTTTTTTTCTGTTGCTGATGTTTTTTTTTTGTTGTTGTTGTGTTGTTTATTTTAAGTAGACAAATCACCAATATCTTGAAAGCCGGAAAACCACATCATAACATTTTATGAGACTCCATCACCAGGCCCCTTTGTTTCCTGTAGGACATATCCTGCATAGCTAGATATATTTATATACAAAGTATATGGATTGGCATTATATATACATAAATAAAATTACTGCTTATGTCATGTCCTAAATGCTGTCATTTTCACAGAGTCTCTTTTGAAGTCAGTTAATAATCTACATCATTGTGTTGTGTTAAAATACAGTTTTTAACTCCTGCAGAGGAAATCCAACACGCTGCAGTAACGATGGGATTCTGTAAACAGTTGTGGATTAACATTCAGTGACCACTGAATCTTCTCTGTGATTAAAAATCCCCACCAGCTGCCCACTCTGCTTTTGTCAGTAAACTCTGTGTCACTTTATAGCAATAAAAATACAGCTCACCCACTCACTTGAGGTCAGTCATGTGCCTATGCCTGTAAAGGAGCATTTACATGAGCACTGTGTGAGGGGCAGACCCCTGCTCTGAAGCTGCTCCTGCTGCTGCTCACTTACACGGTCACCACCTCTCTTTCTTCTAAAACAGGCTCACCTGAGGAGGACATGACACTGAGGCACAGCCCCTGGACCCTGAAGCAGATCTGCTAGATCTTTACATGGGCTTTCCAAGATGAGCCCTGTCCCAGTAAGGCACCTTGTGCAATTCATCACCTGGGCCCAGCCCATCAACAGGTCCAGCTCTAGCTCTACCCTTGAAACTTCCCTGCCTAAATGCCCTGCAGACAGGAGGCATTTCAGCAGTTCCTCCCTCCCTGCAAAGAGCAGTGTTTCCTGAAAACACAGATGGTATTTTAAAAACTTACCTCACCTTTGACTGAAAATTCCCCAAGGCCACCACAGCTCCTGCTGCAGCCCTTCCAGCATAACCACCTACCAGCTCGGGCTATGCATCCCTCATCACGGAGCCAGCAGCATTCTCCCAGCTCCACGGGGGGAACATGCACCCACCCACCCAAAGCCGAGCTCCCTCACAGGGCAGGGACCCAGCTGCCAGAAATCAGGGCTGGGAGAGAAAGCAAACACCAGCGTGGCTGCTCTGTCCTGATTTCATGTTCTGCCTCTGCAATAAGACCTGTCGCTGGGCCCCTCCCTGGCAGGGACAGCATGGGGCCCTGCAGCCGCGGCAGCAGAGTGGGTGCATTGCAAGATGCCATGAACAACTGCCTTGGGCACCTTCCTCCTCTACCCTTGGGCCACCAGCCCAGCTCCCTGCGTGGGCCAAGCTGTCCCTGCCAGAGCCACAGCCAGGTCCTTCACGCCTTGTGCTCCTGTCCCACGGGGGATTAACCCCTGCAGAGACAGCTCCTCGCCGAGGTGCCTGCCCTGCAGCAGCAGGAGGGTTATTCTGTGATTTTAGCCAGCCCAGCACTGCTCCCCCTTGGCCTGGACCTGTGCTGAGCTGGTTGGGACACAGTGGAGGCTGGCTCACCAGCCTGCCTGGATATCACCTCTGGCTTTGAAGAAGCGGCAGCACTTCCATATTTTTTTTCCTAGGTATTTTTTTTTTCTTCAATTAGAAAACAAAACAAAACAAACAAACAAAAAAACATAATCAAAAAACCAACAACAAAACCAAACCAGGCAGAAAAGCTTTCAGTTTAACTTCGCAATACTTGAACCTTTTTGTTCTTCTGGCTGGACTTAAGTTACCCCACACAGATCAATTGTTTTCGTTCTTGTCCAGACATGTCTTCCTGCTCAGGCAGATAACAATTTCCTTTACTTTTGTGTGGCTGTATGGGTTTGTGCTTTGCCTTGGCGTTGCTGTGAACATTGCAGCAAAGGTTGGGGTGGTGTATCCCCATTCCCTTTCTCTTTTTGGCTTATTTTGATGATTCTCCCATACTGATGCTCACTGGTTTTCCAGTCATATTTAATCCTCTTTGTGGCCACCTTCACTTCTTCAATGCATATACTGGCATTAAGTTGCCCATTATTCCATCCTGTGTTACAACTGCTGGGAGGATAATCATCATTTATGTGTTTTTTTTTCCCTTCTTTGCTATGTTCCTTTGCATTGTTTATTCTTCATCTAGATTGGGAGGGCCTGCAAGTCCTTTCATGACTATTATTTTTTCCACATGTCCAAGCTCAAACTGAGAATTAGAAAGCTTCCAGGGCTGATCCTTACTTGGCCGGCATTTCTATCACATTTTTCCTTTTTAACCTTTTGAGAGCATCTTCTGCAACTTTGCCTCCCCAGCTGATCAGACAGGAAACCAGGGGCAGCAGGGAGGGCTCACGGGGGCCAGCCCCCAGGGTGGCTGCACTGGAGCTGTGCTGAGGCCCTTCCCAGAAGTGCAGGCTAGGAGAAAGGCAACTGAATTTCAGCTGGGCTGAAACCTGATTACTGCTGAGGTCATGAAGAGCAATTCTGGCCTCTGGGCAGCATCAACTTTATGCTGTGACTTTTGTAGTCTTCTACCTTGCAGCTGACTCTGGGAGGGTTGGTCAGTTTAAGTGGGGAGCATGGGTTCAGCTTACTTCTTAAAATTTGGTGCAGTACTTGATGTCTTACAAATGTAGAACTGGGAGAGGGGGAGCAGAGTTGTGTACTTCAGATAGCAAACTGCAAATAAGTCTGGTAACTCCCCTCCACGTCCGAAGGGATCACAAGTTCTGCCAAGCCACACCACAGTAACCACTCTAGTTATCAAAACACAGGCTCTGTAACTCACAGGTCTTTTTTCTTGTCCTCAGCAGAAGCTGTTGGATCCACTGGAGCCAAGTGCTCAGCATTATTACAGTCGTCCTTTTAAACTGCCCAGATTAATGGAACCAATTCTCATTCAGAGCAGTCAGGTACAGACCCCTAGTGACTACGATGATTTGACTCTGGCTTTTGAGTAGTACAAATTGCAGCAGGATATCATTATTCATTTCAGCTATCCTCTGTTCTGGCAAATTATCATTCATCTCCCAAAATGGATATCTCAGCTGGAGACCTTTATTTTATCCTCTTAGTGTAAAAAATCCTCACTGCTTCCTCCCTCCAAATTAGCAGCCTGTCATTTCCCTGGGGAGGTCTCTTAGGTGTAGCACTATGACTGATGCTTGACTAATATCCCCAAGACTAGGCAGGGCTCCAGCACATTTTTACCTTCCAACACATACCTGAAATCTCTCCCCAGCTCCAGGACTGCCTGCTCAGGAGTTACTCACTTCCTCCCCAGCCTGTAGGGAAGACAAGGAAGTTAAAGAAATGTTGCTCTAGTCTAACCAAGCTTATCTTCAGTAGCTCACCACTCACACAGACACTGAGATCATCTTGCTCCACATGAAAGCTGAGCAGGCTTGGGGCTGGGGGCTGCCTGTGGTGTCCTTACAGCCTTCACCTGGCCTCTGGGTGTCACCTGGCAAGCTCCTGAATGAGCCAAGTACCATAAAATGTAATTTCTAAATGCTATGGGAGCCTCGCTGCCCCAGTGCTGCATTTCAAGATGCCTGTGAGGAGCTTTTCCCATCCCACAGCCAGGGAATCGTCACATGTGGCTCAGTGTCGAGTATGTTAACCATGAAATACCAGGGAAACGGGGCAGTGCCTGTGCAGGGCCGACGGGGCAGCAGTGATGCCCCAGCATGCAGCAAACCTGAGGAAGCAGGGAGGGCTGGGGCAGGGCAGCCCGGGGGAGGTTTCATTCCTAGGGGAGCCAGGCAAAGACATGGACAGGCTGAGGCTGATCATTATCTGAGCTTGTTCTGCTTCAGCTACTTTGTGAAAACACGGCTTCCACATTAGAATGTTGAAGGGATATGTAAGAAGCTCATAACTTGCTGCAAGTTAAACTGGTCTTGATGAGGTTACCTGGTGAGACTTTAGCCTCACTCTGACATTACAGCTTTGCCACCAGTGCTATTCCTGTTGGTTTTGCTGGCTCAGGGGGAGTAAGTATTTAGAAATCAGACCCTTTGGTGAGGCTCTGGGGCCAGCACAGCCTGGTGGGCATGTGTATTGAAATGTTCTGCTGTGGAAGTGACAGCACTTGAACGCCCATGCCCTGGATGCTGGCCCCAGACGGGCATCCCCGTGCCAGCCCTTGCAAACTGTACCCCACCTCAACTTCTGTCACCACCCTGCACAATCCACCCCAATTTCCTCCCCTACTCTCTGGGGGAGCATTTGTGCTTTACAATCGTGCTGTAAAATAACCAGAATTAGGCTTCTAAAATCAGGATATTTCTCCATCAGGCTTCTGTGCTTTTGCTATAATCGCTCCACGTGCTCCTCTGACAATTTCAAAACCCTTATTTCTCAAACAAACAAACAAACAAAAAAAAAAAAAAAAAAAGAAGAAGAAAAGACAACTCCCATCATCTCTGAAATCTCAGTAGAACTCTCCACACACTAAAGGAGAAGCAGAGGCTGCCAGCTCTCTATCCGGAGCTCTTCTTACACATTTGTTAACCCTCAGGGTAGAATGGATGCTGAGAAGTTACTCTTTCGTAACATTTCTTTGGCTGCCAAAAGAGGAAAAATGCTTAGCAGCTGAAAGGTTACACTGCTGTATTTTGCAAGAGAAGCCCTTGTCGTGGGCTGCCTCTGCCCTGAGGCCGTTCCACCACAGTGCTGGGCTGCCCAGGGGGCACTGGGGTGCTCTGCCCGAGGAGCTCCAAGCTCCCGCTCTCCGTCCTGGTCCCTGGGGTGCAGAGTGGGAGATTCCCACCGTGTCCCCCCCTCCTACCATGGACATGGCATCCAGACCTGACAGGTGGTGCCCGGACCTTGCAGGTGACCACCTAAGGCCTCACCTCCCACTTAATCTGTACAACTGTGACCAGCTTCACACTGCACAAAACCCACTCCCTGCTACAGGCAATGCTATTCCTATACTCTCTCCAGGGACTTCAGTATCTTAAAGAGAAGATGATGAGTTTATAAGATACAGCTAATGGTTTAAGAAAAGGATTTAAAGCAGGTTGCTGAATTAATGATTACTGTTACTGTTTCCTTTATTAGCCCATTTCCTGGGGGAAGAGCTGTTTGGATAGGGATTTACCTCTCTTTGGACCCTGGGGAGCTCAGGAACCAGGCTCCAGAAACAATTTTGGAAACACTCCTGTGGGTGTCAGAGCAGGGTGCAGCGACCACAAGACGCTGATGCCATCGCATCCAAGCAGTGCCAATGTCCTGCACATCCCCACCAGCTGCCAGCATGGGCACGCCTTCTAGGCAGGCAGTGACAGGCTCCATCCCCTGGCACCCTCAGCTCCTGCCCCTCTCTGCCCCAAACGGCTCGTCTGTAGCACCTCTGGGATACACTCACCCAGCCCAGCTGCCCCTGTTCTCCTCACAGGGCACTCATCCTTGTATTTCACGGTGGGGGTCTGCCCAGGACAAGCCAGGTCTATCAAGTTAATGAACATCCTTCTTTATTTTGCTGTCTCAGGCTTCTCTCTTTTGCTCAGAGTAAAGGGCTGCTTTGAGCTGTCTGTGCACCAGCATACACCCATACCTGCACTGGTCTAGGCACTCTGCAAGGAGAAATTGCTCAGAAGGGTAACTGAAAACTTCTGGCCCTGGACTGAAGCCTTCCTCGCAGACTGGCACTGTCACATCACAGATGCTTACTCCATTCATTGTGTTGATGGGTGTTAGCAAAGAAGTTTGAACTTTGTTCAGATGTTCCCCAAGTTTGGCAGTGTAAGAGCCAGAGCTCTGATCTGGGCTCAGGCTGGTTGTTAGGTACAAACGATCTGTCACTCCATTTTTTCCCCCACTGTCGTCTCCTTTGCCAATAATTTGATAGGGCACAGAGATTTCCTGTCATCTCCTCACTCTGTGTCCTTCTAAAGCCACTTCACTGCTAAGGATGAGCTTCTGCCTTCTCTCCTCTCTGCAGAGATCCCACTGGGGAGTGTCAAGGTTTGCTCTGGGAGAGCTCTCCCGTGCACCCCACACCAGCCATGATCTGTCCCCCTCTGGGGACATTCAGAGGTTGTTCACCCCGACTGGAACTGCAGAGCTGTCAGTCCTGTCCAGGGGAATTGTCCACTGTGGGCATGGCCCCAGCTCTGCCTTTGGTGCTTGGTAGGATCTTGGGCAAAAGGGATCCTAATCCTGTTTTTCACTTGCTCCAGGGAGGATGAAAACATTTCCCCAGTGGAGTTAGGTGTTAGATTAAATGTTTCATGATCATAAAGCCTTTGATATCCTTTAATCAAAGAGCTGTTAAGGGTTTTAAAGTTTGTTATAATTTGTGGAATAGATATTAATTTTCTGTGCATAGTCTACACAGAATATTGAGTCTCTAATGTTACTTGAGGACTAAGTATTAAATGCTCCCTTTTAGGTGCTGACAGAAGTTACCTTTAAGCCCCATACACATACTGATTAGAGTATATTGTACTTCAGAAGCTTCTTCACATCTCATTAGACCTCCTCTTCCCGAGTCATCTCATAAGAGGCTAATTTACATTAAGTCTAGGCCACATCAGGGTCTGGATTTCTCATGAAAATATGTCTTGGTGGTAGAAGCAAAGCCCCTTGTGCTCTCTGCATGAGAATCACTAATTCTTTCCTCTACATCATAAATCCCAGGGCATGCTCTGAATCCCAAGTAATTTGGACTTAGAATGAAATGAGGCACACAATTCTTCCTTTGACAATTTTCATTTTCACCCTGGCTTGCCTACACTTCTCTATTGAAAGAGGGCACCAGAGACTTTGCAAATCCCTCTATACAGCATGAGCACAGTCTGAGCTGGTGCCATATTCTCCAGGCATTGCTCTGCCAAATACTTGAGCCCCTCCTATGGTGCATGAGCATGGTGGGTACCCCACTCCACCCAAACACAGCCCTGTTGGTCTGCTGGCCCTGACCAGTTCCGCAGTAGCTGTTGGTGCCCTCGCTCCAGCAAACCCCTTTGCACGCCCACAGTGGAAACCTGCAGCCAGGAAAACATTTACCACCCACTGCTGTGTACAAAGGAATTATTTTACAGTCTTAAAAGAAATTGCAAAACTCATCTAGTATAAAATACATTGTTTTGTCTTTGTGTTTGTCCTGAAGAGAAGAAAGCTTTTAAAACCTTGTAAAGCCAATTACGCTCTATCAAAATGAATTAAAGGAGTTGTTTACAGAATACCTACCGTGAGAATCTGGCTCAGCTTGACAAATGGTATTTTTATTGTTATTATTTATTTGCTTTACTGCTTGGTCTGTAGCTGTACAATGATATTGCAATGAAGAGAAAACGCTGACAGGTCATGTTCTGCTTCTATTGGCAGTGCTACTGTTTTATATTTAAAAGACCAATATCCTGGCAAAGCTCAGTAACTTTTACTTTATGCTTCCTTTTTTTTTAGACATTGTTTTATATGTCTTTGGAGCAGCCTTATTAACCTCTGGATTTCTCCAGAGGCATTGAAATGATCAAATGGCTCTTTGCAGTAAACATCGCAAAGCTGTCCTGCCTTCACCATCACAAACACTTCATGTCATTTCTTCAGGGAAGCAAAGTACATTTCAGAACACTGGGTTTTGTGTTTGTAGGAATGTGACATGCCATTAGTTTCCATGGTCAAATTTTGCTTTCCTCCTGTAACCAAGTATCCAAAATCCCGTATTTTTGATGTTTTCTGTGCTCCCGACAGCCAAAATGGCACTTTTAAAATCAACATTGTTTATGAAAATGCAAAATTATGACCATGGAGGAAGGTACTTTTATATGCAAATAGACTAACATTGATTACATTAAATGAATGTCATTGCAACATTGGTGCCCACTTTCCTCCTGACCTGGTGGCTCACTGCTGCCTTGGTGCAGCTCTTCCAGCTCTGCTGCTCAGGGCACTTGTTATTTCTCACAGTCCTAACCCACTCATGTGGGTGATAGGAGAACTGAGGACCAAGGCTGATTGCTGTGGATTTTGGTAAGATCTGAGTCCTGTGTGGTGTAATGGCTTTGGAAAAACAGGCTCTGGCTGTGACTGCACTGCTGAGCAGCCTGCAAGGCTGAAGCCCCCCAGGATGGGCCCGACGCAGGCTCATACAGCGCCCAGGTACTACCTGTTGGAAGAGCCTCAGCACTGCAAGGGAGCTGGCAAGAAATGACATTTTTCTGAGGGAACTTTGCCCAGCATCCATTGACTAGTAGACAAACACGATGCATTCATGCAAGGGCTGTCACTGTGCTGTACTGACTCGGTGTTTCTGCCTGGAAAACCCTTGCACTCTGACTGGTTTGTCCTTCCTTTCTACTTAGTGGCCCAGTAGCTTTGCATGAACCTCCAAGCATGAACCTCAAAGGGAACTCAAAAGAAGAAGGGTGTGCAAAAGATGACACACAAAATGCTGCATGGAGGTGGATGTTTCTGGTGGACAGGATTTCTAAGCAAGCCATCCCATGGTCGCTGCCCATGGGGTAAGCTCCCAGTTGCCCAACGGGGACACGATGAAAAAAGCCATTGTTCTCCCATCTACCGTGGAGTTCCTGTGGAGACATCACTGCCAGGCTAACAAACATTGAAGACTTTTTCTCTTGTAACTGGGACTGTGAGACCTGACAGCTGTTCTGCCATAATACTTACATCTATTCAGAGATGGAAATGGGAAAAGCTGCTCTGAGGCTCTCCATGAGAGCACAATTCTAAAGGCTGCTAAATGTTGTGATTTCTGGCACCGAGCTACTCTTCCAGGCCCCTGCTCAGTAAAGTATTTCTCACTGAATTAAGGGGAACTTAAGTATGTGCTTATGCATTTGGATGAACAGAGAAAGCCTGTTGAATCAAAGGAACTACTGAGAGCAGAGTAGAAACCCTTCAAAATCATGTGTTTTTTTTTTTTTTCTTTCCTAAAAGTATCTGCTATTTATTCCCAAGTCCTTCCTTATCTTGTTTACAACAAAGAATGAACAAAATTCCTTTCCCAAGGCTGGATAGTCCTGGAGCATATCCACACCAAACAGGGAGAAAAATAAGCTTGATATTAGGCAGATTAAATAAGCAAATGCTTCTTAGTCTCTTGACTTCTTTCTCTCCCTTTTGTCTTTTTTATCCCTCTGTACACAGTAAACCTACAGTTTTGTGGCCTTACCCAAAGTCTGCTGGATTTTATGCAATGCTTTCTGTTGGCTTAAATGGGTTTTGGAACAGACCTGGAGGCAGAGTATGGCAATATCTTTATACAAGTTTCTCATCCACTGTCTAGGGGAAGGAATATTAATTATTAAAACACTGGTCCAGCACACAGCCCCCAAGAATTGTCAAATATTCACTCTGTTATACTTGATTTAAAATTACTGTTTTCTTTGTGAACTTCCTTTAGGAACATAAAATCTGAAGAGCCTGAACAGGTTTCCAACTTCTAGCTCATTTTATATACAACCTTCAAACTGTAATTGCTTGTGAAGCACATCACACAGAAAGCTAAGCTTACAACAGCAGTTTCCAAACGTTATGACAAACCACCCTGGAATGGAATGTGCCCTGAATCAGAAGCACCCTGTGGCTGCAGTAGGGGTGGTTGCTGCTGGTGGTTGTGTTGCTGGGGAAGGCACAGCCCGACGGGCAGGGGCTGTTGGTGAGGGCTGCGCGTCCCACAAGCCAGATGCAGCACCCAGCAGAGTCAGGGCAGTGCCCTGGTCTCCTCCCCAGCAAATCCAACTGAGTACCCAGCTTTGGTGAGACAGAGGAACCCCAAGTGCCCTTATGCCCTTCCATTTCAGCTAATGAAGTTCACATAAATGAGCTGTAACGTTTTTGCCAGCAAGGCCCTGACCCAGCGGTCAGTGCCACCCCAGCAGAGGGCTGCTGCAGAGGCGATCTCACTGTGGGACAAGCTCCTGGTCTCTGTGCCACCCGAGTCCCACCATCACACTGTTTGGCAGTATTTTTCCAGACTCTTAAGCACTGCCTACGGGAAGACTTGGGCTCTAGCAGGTCACACTGGTGTTCCATGAAACTGAGTCAGGCAGAGACCTCCTGAGCTCAGGTCCCCCTCCCCATCCTGAAAGCAGAGGGGTACAGGCGGTTCCGATTCATGTCTATATTGTAGCACTCAATACACACTTGGAGATCTTAAAGCAGATTGTGACTTGTCATCTAGAACTAAAAGGTACCGATACACAGACACACGATGTGCTTTTGCAAAATGACAGAAAAACTGTTCTTTTCATGTTCCCTCGATGCAAACATGACTGCATTTTGCTTCAAATAGCTACCTCTCTAAGAGACATATTACCATCAGGTAAATGAATTTGCTACCCATAATTAGTCACTGTAAGGAAAAGAAGCAGACCAACCTGCATATGGTTGGTTTTGGGTTTTTTTTTAGTTTTTTTTTTTTTTTTTTTGAATTTGCATGCTTAATACAGAACTAGAAGGTTTAAAATCTCACTGAACATTCTATGTGAATTAACCAGATTCTAGAGCAATGTGGAAAAGGAAAATAATGAAAAGTACAGCTTTTCATTTCGACATATGCAGCTCTTTTCATGCAGGGTGTTCTTCTAGGTTCTTCCTTTTTCAAAATTACGCTTTGCATTAAAGAACATAGCCAGTGTAAACACAGTCTGTAACACTGAGAGAACAGTGCAAATTTTGTAAAGGTCTGGGAGGAGGTTGAAATACACAGATTTATAATGAAGGTAAAATCACTTTCTTTCTCAGTAGAAAAATACGTATATTAAACACCTATATGTTCAGAACTTAACTTCACAAAAGAGCAAGTTATAGTCCTATACTGTGTAATAAATGAATATCTTTTCTAGATTTCCATTTCCAGTGTTAGTGTCAAATGCATAATAATGTTAGAAAAAAACCAAGAGAATCGTTTAGGACTTACTTAATGAAAATCTTACAGATAACAAGTGGTGTAAGAGGGCAAAGAAAAAAGAGCTGGGGAAAGAAGCAATGGAAAAATACTGACCTCTCTGAATTATTGCACATTTGAGATCATTCTCATGGCCTTTGGGCCAATTCTGGATACTTTTAAGTCTTAGGTCAGTGTTTGTTTCCATTTGACTGTAGGGTACAATTTAGGAACCACTGCAAAATGTCAAGGATTTACCAAACTTGTTTGCTGATGAAACCACAGGCAGCTGAGTGCAGAGTGCTAACTTTATTCATGCAAAGAGAACAATGCTAAAAACCTACTGAAACACAGACAAGGCTGCCTGCCAGAAAAATATTTTTGGGAACTTGCTCCTGCAGATCTTACTGAGACAAAATTCTCCTGTCTTACCTTTTTTTTTTTTTTTTTTTTTTAATTAAAGCTGTGCCAAAAACCTGCAAAACTGTCTTTTGCCTTCATTGTTTAGAGCTTTTTCCTGGAGTACTGTTATCTCCATGGTCTGACTCTGCAACCCTTCATCAGCTGAGTATGGAGATCTCCATGGAACAGGCTGGTCCAGAGAGGCCTCAGCCCGCTGAGTCGCAGTGCCTGGTCTGAGCACCTGTGCAACACTCCTCATCCATGAGCAGCAAGAATCCCTCCCGTGACAGAGAGATGACAGGATCCTGTTTGACTGATGGGATCACTCACCTACAGTGAGAAATGCAAGACCTTACAAACTGCTTAAAAATGTCACTTCTCACTGGTTGTGCAGAGAGCAGAAATATTCCTGCTTCAGCCATATTTAAAATGTACACAAACTGACAGGTAGATAAAGAGAGGGAACTGTCTCAGGTGATTATCACTGCAACTGAAGTCAGGCTACTAGTAAACCTGAATAATTTAGCACTTCATCTCTGAATATTGCTGTAGTAATCATTTTCTATTGCTAATGTTATCACAAAAAGGTTGATTTCAAATTGTAACTACTGATTTTGGACAAAAAAATTGTATGTAAAATTACATTGCCTTTACTAAAAAATCTTAAAAGAGCTCAAAGATCTTAAGAAATTTCAAATTAATAAACTGGCCAACAGATAAACAGATAAATTTGTACTTAAACTGTTTTTAGAAAGTCATTAAAATATGAAAAAAGTGAAATAATCTATAATCAAAAGAAAAATTGTTCAAAATCCTCTTAAACGTCTTCTGATATTCTAGTGGGTTAATAAAACCACATTGCTAACCATTGACTAGGAATACAACATGCCTCAATAATAAAATGAAGAGATGCTGATGTGAGCAGGTGATTTATTCTGCAGTAGCTGTTACTAAGCATTTTATTGATAAAGCTTCATCTGCATTGTTTCAGCTGGTCGTCTTCTAAAAACGTATTTGTGAGACAACGTTACTGGGAAGGTTTCCTCCTCCTTCCTTTTGAGAATGACTCACCCCTTGTGGCCTGTGCAGGAGATAATCACTTTTGTAGCATGATTAGAATGTCAAACTGTACTGAAAAACCCAACAACTTCCATGTATTTCAAATACTATTACTTAAATATGTATGGATGTTGGAGATCATATACAGTGATATCCATCCCAGATTGTAAACCTACTGTAAAATGATGGGATTTTTCTTTTTTTTTTTTTTTTTTTTTTCTATTCCCCCTCCTTTTTAAAGAAGCAATAAAACTGTACATTAAAAGACTGGCAGGACATTACTGAGTTACAAAAGAATGCCCCCTTTGTCAATAATTTGTAAATGTAAACAAAAAAGTTCAAGTAGAAAAGCAAACGAGTGTGCTGCTCTTTCAAATATGTTTTCTCACCCCATGGGGTTAGGGCAAAGTTCTTTAAAAAGCATCTTCATGGCGGTCATGAAGCATCTCCAAAGAGTCCTGATCTTCACTACCAAATATCACTGGTGAAGCTAAGCTCCTTTGCTGATAAAGGCAGCAGTGGGTTGTTCCTGTGAAACTCCTGGGGGTCCTTCATGGCATTGTTAAGAGGTAGCTGTCCATTTAGTAGCGTCAGAGGAATGTTACAGTATGTGTGATGGTTGCTTATGGAGGCCAGTGGCAACGTGGCTGCTGACACATCGTACTCGTAGCCTCTGCAGTAATGTCTCATTTGCACAGAGTCTGCTTGGTGGTAATCAGTTAAATCAGCCCGCGATTCTACCAGCGTGGCAGACGTGCCTGTCACAGCAAGAGAGGGTACAGTCTGGAGATCTCCAAAGAGGCCCTGCTCTGCAGAATCCAGGACCTGATGCCGAGACACCACCTCCTTTTTCTTCCCTGGCATTTCAAAGACTAGGCGCTTCCAAAACTTAGAATTCAGTTTGCTGCTTTTTGGTCCTTTCCACTTGACCACTGAGAGAAGTTTGATGGTGTGCTTTAAAGATTCCACTTCGTGATAATTCACCTTCCCTTTTAATTCAGTACACTCAATCAAAATAACTTTGATTTCTCCACTGACTAGCATGTTATGGAGTCTGTTTTCCATCTCAAAAATACTCCATCCTCTCCTGAGAACATAGTCTGGAGTTAACACGATAATGAGTCTTCTGCTTTGTTCAACACATCTTGTGAGATCTTCAATGTAGGCTACAAATTATAGAAAGAGAGAAAGAGTAAAGAATAAAGAAGTCTATTGTATCAAAACATCAGGCTTGCAATCAAGTACAACAAAATCCTACAGCTTACTGATCCACAACATTTAAGACAAGGAGCATTTCACAATATACTCCAACAAAAATAGGCTTGTGAACCATAACGTATTTCTATTTATGGAGTACCTATAGAAAACTCCTTAACAATGCTCTCCATCCTGCACTGGTTTTCCCTCTTCATCTCAACAGAATGACATTTACATAATATCCTCACTGTGTAGATGCATTAGTGACTAAAAATAGTTCACTTACTGCAAAATTATAGATGGATGTAATGTTTGTGTAAATTTTAACATGAGCAGCGGTCACGATTAACATCGCGCTGAGGGAAGCACTCTCTGGGAAGCAGTTCTTGTGTTTCAGATGCAAGGACATGAGGGTGCTGCAGGGTGTATGAACTGTAACTTGCAAGAGCTCAAAAGAAATCGACCCTCATCGCATGCAGAACTTATGCTACTGCATAGAAGCATCACGGTAGGTCTGTCTTCTCTAGGTTTTGGCCACAGAAGCACAGTAACGTTCTTTGTGGCCCAGTGGTAGGTTTTAATATCACAAACCTGTGCTTCTATGTACCCCAAAGTGTTAACAGAAACTTCACAAGTGACGGGAACAAATGGAAAATTTAAACAGATTGGAGGTGTTTATTTGTTGAGACATCAGTGACAAAGAAAATAATGTTCTTCTTTTATTCATGCATGCCAAGTAGTTGCAAATGATCAGTGTAAGCAGAAATGCCAGCCCCATCCATCATCAGCTTCATGGTGTCAGCTTATTGAACCACAACATAGTCTGGAAGTTGGACTTGGAGCCCTGAGTTTCACTTGTCCCAGGGACGGTAGGGAAGAGAAGCCAATTACATTGGGCTGACATGGAACAGGATGAGAAAGAGATCCACTTACAAACCTGATCCAAAACCCATTCCAATGAACAGACTTCAACAATTTTCAATGGGTTTTGGGTCAAGACCAGAAAAATGAAATAATCTGAAAAAAGAAACACTAAGGTCAGGAAAGTGTTTATTGCTTGTGTAGCATTATGATTGCCATGGATATAATTATTATTTTTTTTTAAAAAACTCCATGAACCTCTTGACCATGCTACTCAGAATGTGCTGCCTGACAACAGTGGAGAAGCATGTGTTATAAATGAAGACTTGGACACAAGAGCTGCACAGAACAGATCTTTACTCAGCACAGGGCAGGGCCTCTCTTACACACACTGCCCTCTAGCAGGAACAACAATTACAAATAACAGCATTAATCCACATCTGTTACTGCAAGATTCGTTTTTATAGTCCCAGGCACCATACCACAGCATGCTTATTCACACCACTTCCAGTAAAGTAAGTAGCTACAAAATAGGCCAACAGGAACAGTCTAAAATAGCTTATTTTCATGAAAGACTGGAGGCACAGTTAGCATCAAATCTGCCTTTACCAATGTTAATATTTCACCACTTAGCAGCAAGAAGAATTTCTTTCACAAATGGAAAAAAGAGGCAATTGCAAACATCCCACAGACACACAAAAATTTAAGACATACACATACATTACAAATGTCTATGCAACAATCCTGACTTTTAGTTAATGTTTTATGACTCTTTAATCATGCAGCATTTACAGTTTGTTTGTGGTTTTTTGTTTTCCTTAAAATATTTGATGAGGAAACCCCTCACATTGCTCTGGTAAAATAGTTACTCATTAATGAAAAAAATTAAACATTAAAATCCATGGGAGATGCAGTGGAGGGGGGAGAGAGTCAGCAACAATGAGAAAATGATAAGCAGAACTGGTGAAACAAACTTAAGGAAAGGTAGAAATGTTCAATACAATGGAAAGAGATTATCCCAATGTATCAACAGCTCAGACTCTTCATTTTCTTCCTTTCTTTCTGCTCCCAAAAAGAAAGAATTTAGGTGGGAAGCTTCATCATTAGAGGTTGAATCTGCAAGATACAGTAAAACAACAAACTATCATGCATCTTTCCTGAGACATGTTCATCCCTCCTTCAAACAGCACAGAACACTGCTGTGTGCAGGCAGCTCTCTGCAGGACACAGTACCCCTCAGCACCACTCATCCAGGGCAGTGCTAACCACAGCCATGCATGTCCTATAGGCATCCAAGAGAAACACCACCACCACCACGAACAAAAACTCACTCCACTTTCATCTCTGCAAATATCCAGAGGCAATAATTTCAATAGCAACGACCCAGCAATAATCCCTCCTACCATGGCCATGGAAAACTCACCGGGCCTCGCTTCAGTCAAAGAGGGAACGAGGTGGGAAGCAGGCAGGAAAACTCCCTGTTCTCTCAGATGGATACTTCTCCCCTCTGTGCCTCTCCCATACTTTGGCATGTAATGGATGTTACAACAAGTTAGAGCTCTGTCTACAGATGACTGAACAGACACCTTCACAAATGACCACTTGGTGCTCCTTCAAATGCCAAGTGTGCAGCCGGCTCACTGACAGACGTGGTCAATGTGCAGGGGGGTCTGTTGGTGCACTGTGTTACAGGACCTGGAAACCCCAATGAAAAGGCAAACACACTTCCCAGCCATCTGGTCCAGAAGCACTCAGTACTTCCAGTAACCTCAGCTGGGGACTACCACTAGAGGCAGGTGACAGCTTCCTGGAGCCTGTGGTTCCACTGGGTGCACTCTACAGTATGTACAAAGTGCACAACTTCCCCATGTCTGCAAGGAAAAGCATGGGGGGACAGATTCCTGGCTGTGGAATTTCAGGCTCTATTTTTTCCATGGGTGCCAGACTGACTGCATGAACCCCTGTGGTGCTAAATCACCCGCTCTCCTTTCACTTCACAGTTTGAGACTTCCCAAAATGCCACAGGTTCAGTTGTGTGTCTTAAGTGTTCAGTCCACTGGAAGGCATTAAATCCAAGCAAGCTATAGTGCAACATAGGATGGAGAAAAGAGTTGTTTTCACCTTTCCAGGGAGCTAAGTAGTAATTGTCAGGCAATGGCTGTTTCAAGAAAAAAACTGAGCAGGGATTTCAGAGATGACATCACCAACTAGGATCAACTGTAAGATTCCAGACCAACATACTTCCATTAGATAACTATCATGTTGCTGAAATTTCACTTGTGCTGTAGGAGCTGTCAACTTCAATGACATTTCATTGTGAGGGGAGAAAAAAAATCATCTTGAGAAAATCAGCATGGAATGATTCATTCTTAATTCCTAAAGAGTCTATTTTATCATAAACTAGAATGTAAAATTAAAATGTCAGCATTAGGATTAACCCACTTGATTTTATTGGAAGAGAACATTTTAAATTTTTACCCTTTTCCCCCCCTTTAAAACACCATTTTGCAATATGGCACAAAATAAAATGTTAGCATTTCCCATAGGAAAAAAACCCTGAATTACGAGTAGCTCCATCAGTAACCTACTTGCATTGCACCCAGAGCAATGCCCAAGGAGATGTGGACAGCAAGAACTTTCTGACCCATAAACAAGCAGATTTTGCATAGTTGCTCTTTAGTAATGAAGACAGATCATCTGACAGCAAAGGTGCTCACCAAACACTGTCCACATATAAAGATGCTGCACTGTAGTCTGAAGCACTGAAGAAGTCCCAGCCGTGCATCCCATTTGCAGTTAAATCGTGCACAGCTGCCTGTTGAATCTGGAATGAGCTACACTAACCACAGGCTGGAAGAGAACCCAGACAACCTCATATGCAGCAGACTAAGAGCAAGGAAATTAATAAACACCACGGACAAGCTGCTGCTTACACAAAGAAATGACCAAGTAACCAGATTCAGATGATTTCCAGAAGCAACTGAGGGAGAAGAAAAGAACACTGGAGATCATATAAATTCCTACAGATATTTTTGGGAAGCATGATCTGCAGCACCACAAGAATCAAAGAGCATCTACCACCAACCTGACGCTGGCTGGTTCCTGGCACTCTGGAAACAACCAGCCTTTCTATGTTTGGCAATGGGACTATCACTTAAGAAAGTTATTTATAGAAGAATAATTCAGTCCTGGTTCCCTAACTGAATAGTTCCCAAACCCTAACTCTGATTACTTTATTATAACAACGATTGCATCTCTTGATTTTCCTATTTATTAAATACCTGCTGCTTCTGGTAGCTCAGACTAGAACAGCAATGCAGCTGGAGCTGCTGGAACACTGAGTGGAGGGATGGACATGTCAACACCCTTCCCAAAGCAGGGCCAGCTAAGATTGCTCAGGGCCTTGTCCAGTACAGTTCTGAAGACCTCCAAGGCTGGAGGTTTCTTCTCAGTGTCTCTGGGTTCTGTTCCAGTGTGTGACCACCCTCATGGTGAGGAAAATTTTCCAAATGTTTAAATGGAATTTCCAGTGTTGCAACTTGTATCTGTGGTCTCTCGCCCAACAACTGTGCACCTCTGAGAGGAATCTGTCTCCATCTTTGTGCTCTCCACTGGGAAGACAACATCCTCCTCGGCTTTGTCTTTGTTGGCCTTTTCTTCAAGAAATACAGTTCTTTTGGGCTCTCCACTTACACTGTGTGCTCCCTGACCACCTTGGTGGCCTTCAGTGGGCTGTTACAGGGTGACCAGCCTTTCTGGGCTTTGTTCATATTTCTTCCACCTTCAAATGTGCTTCCTCTGTATTCCTGCTACCCCTGTCCATGCCTGGCATTAGGTGTAAGATTCACACAGAGTAGACAATCAGGGACTTCTGAAAGGAATTTTTGGAGCTGGGTACTCTATTCCCATCCCACAAAAATGGAGCCTAATTAAGGCTCTTTGGGAATCCCAGGCACACAGTCCAACGGGGTTTTCTCCATCCAGGAACCCAGGATCCTGGAACACACAAGGCAAAAACCACACAGATGGGCAGACAAAGCTTATAAAGTGCCAGAACTGCAATATTGACTGTTGGGTGCTTTTTATCACATGCCTCAGGCTCTCTCCTGTGTGCTGACAACCTCTCATTTTTCAGGTAAAAGCAAAGGTTTTTATTCCATCACTGTTGTTCTTTTCAGTGCCTGATCTCTATACCCTGGGCTGAGCTGGAGTGAATTGTTGGGGGTGTTTTTTCAATCCTGTCAAGATCAAATGCACATATGCTTAGAGAGCAACTAGATGATGCTCTAATAGATTTGTATTGCTGGTATTAAGAATCCAACTTGACAGTTTTGACCTCTTCACTTTCAGGGTTTAAAATAATTTGCAGAAACTATGTGAGAAAACTATCTCCCTCTGATGTAGTCCCAATTTTAGAAGAGTCAAGATCTTTCTCTCTGTAGGCACACCATCCTTAGGAAGACAGGAAATGGTTCAGGTGAAAACATAACTGTTCCTATTTTTGTCCCACCCCCAATTACTCACTCTTCTTAGGTCTCCTAAGTGAATTAAAAAGCTCACAGAGCTTTGCAGTGCATACTGTGGAAAAGAGTTTGTTAACAAAGTCCTGAAAACTAATAGGGTGGAAAAAATTATAACTGCTAAGAAACTTTAGTAAAAACTGCTACTGTGTCTTAGGGATCACAGACTCCTTACTCAAGCTGGCACATTCAATTATGCATTAGTTCCCTGCACAGAGAGGTACCTGTGCTGTCAGCTTTGACAGAATGAACAACTCTGTTGAGATCAACGAATGTTCTTTAAGAAAGAAAAGCTGCTACAGTAGTTCCTGGAACACGCAGCTCAAATCCTGGGTCACAGACTTGGCCTGGTGCTCACACGGCACACTGCATGTCACGTCTCCCTGCCGTGTTGCCCCTCTCACCTTCCAGCCTGTGTGGCCACGTGGGCTTCTGGACGAGCCAGAGCAGAGAAGTGGTGGCTGCCTGAACCCTTTCCACCTTGCCAGTTCAGGGAGCCGGGTCCATCTGCCCTGCAAAGTGTCATTGCAAAGGTCCTTGCTGGCCACCACGTGCTGGGCATCACCAAGGCCCTTGGCATTCTGCATATTGGTTCTCCTGCTAGGGCAAAATGCTCCACTGGGATAACATTTGTATCCTGGCAGGGCACAAGAACCAACACCTCCTGCAAAACATGACTCAGCCCCAGCTGACCTGAACTGTGGATACCAGGGATCTGCTTCCCAATGGTGAAGAGGTGGCCTCAGTCCCCAGAGCCATCGCCTGAGTCCTCCTAGGGACAGCCACAGTTGCTCCACGGGCATCCCTAAGACAGATGGTGCTCAGAGCAGTGCCCAGACACAGAGCTCAGGTATGCAGGGTGAAAGAGCTCACTGCTGGGTGCACACTAAGGCACATCTAGCTGCCACCTCTCCCTCGGCTGCATGGGGACACACAGAGCCTGTCACAGCTTCTCCCCAGAGGTTAGGGATGAACCAGCTGGACAAAAACATACTCAAACCTGTCCCTGAGTTTTTCTAAACGCCAGCTTTTTAGTTGATTCAGAGAAACGTGCAGGAAAATTAATGAAATGCTATTTAACAAAGCAATTTTTCGCTCGCTCTCCAATCCAAGTGGCAGCTGCATGTGTAGCCTCACGCCAGGGAGGATGCTCAATAACGCACACCCTCCTGTGGCAGCACCTGAACACTGCAGAGATCACACCAGACAACCAGCCCCACAACACAAACCCCTCTTGCCGTGGTGGTGGGATGGCACACACTCATGCACACGGGGCACAGAAGGGATGGAGAGTGGAAAGCATTAACCCCCTTACACCGAGAGCCGCTTACACCAAAACACAAGGAAATGCAGTACATGTGAGAGGAGAGATTTCCTAAAATAAGAAAAGACAACTGTGATCAAACCTCCATTTTTTTCTATAGAAATCCACCCTGAAGAGCTCTGTATTTTGTCGTATCTGCCACTTTTTGAAACAGTCCCTCTAAATTATGTTATCTTTACCTCACACAGCCACGTTCCACTTCTCGAGCCCATACGGAGAGCTTACAAATACAGGAGTCTGAGTCTTCCCTCCTTCCCCATAACCTTGCCCTCCTTCTTGCCCCCTCAAAATAAATTTTCTTTTCCAGTTCTCATTTCAGTTCTCATTTCAGCTCCATGTTTTATTCTGCACTGCCATTATGCCTGATTAAGCGTTCTTGAAGCTCCATGTGTTAGAATCAGGCCCTTTCATAATACTGAAGAAGAGAGTTGGAGAGGAAAAAAGAGGTATTAAATCTGTGAATGTTCCTAAATGAGAACTGACGTTTTCAGGTACCCTACATTTTCAGAAGAGGTTTAATGAATACTGAAAGTGATGACAAGTATTTGCTGAGTGTCTGTCGGACAAAAATAGACAAAAATAAAACACCATGCTGGCTGGTACTGCAATTGGAAAGGAGAATCTAGTTTCAGCTTAGTCTGTGCTTCGGTTTAGTTATTATTGAAGGGCTAGCTTTAAACTCTTTCATGCACTTCTATGCTTGCTATGTATAACTCTGCTATATTACTGGATATGAAGCAACTATTTACAACAGCTCTGTGATTTTTAAGGCAAAAAGATGTATTTTCTCTTAATAACACCTAAAAGTTCAGTAATACTTGCTTCTACTGTTAGAAAAAATAAGGCTATGAGCCCTTTCTGGAGTATGTCACCAAGGGAGTAAATCTCCCACCTTGCAGGGGCAGGGCAAAAGGAATAAGGGAGGGAGCTCTAACCAATGAGCTGCAAATGCACGTGATAAATTCACACCGTGCCACGGGACTTTGCATAATCTCTGACTGGGCTTTGATTCCCCTTTCCCAATGGTACAGGATTTGGAGCTCTGTTTCTAGCTCCCTCAAATGTCAGTGAAGAAGCAGGGTCCAACCTCTGGGGCAGGCACTGGGGTTTGGCAGCAGCAGGACTGCAGTTTCAAGTCTTTTGGCAGGCAGGCTGCTAATGCAGCCATGTTCTGGCTGTTTCATGTTTGGGGACATCTGCTCCAGCACAGCCATTGCTTTGTTTCCCTGTTCATGTTTCCTATACAGCAGCATATACAGAGAGCAGTTCATATGCTCCTCTAATATTTCTCATGGAAGTGGTGTGCAGACAGAATTTGTAAAAAAGCTTATTTTTCACCGGGATGGAATTCCAAATAAATGTGATATTAAAACGAACATATTGTGTATTAAAAATTCATCAGCATGAAGCATATGATTCATGGTCGTTTCTGACTTGCCCAAAAATTAATCTGGAGGGAGAGATGCCATCACTACAGCTAGGAAGGTATGGACATCCAAAGGTGCTGCTGAATCTTCAGATGTGGCAGCAAAACTGATTTGAAATGGACAACTGCCATTTCACTGTCAGCATGGAGAACAGCATTGGATCAGTGGGCTGTACAGAGCCCTCTGAAGAATGAGTATTACTTACACAATACTAATTACTTACACAAT
Organism: Merops nubicus; assembly: GCF_000691845.1. Taxonomy (NCBI): domain Eukaryota; kingdom Metazoa; phylum Chordata; class Aves; order Coraciiformes; family Meropidae; genus Merops; species Merops nubicus. Next base: position 11,835 of record NW_008591864.1, on the reverse strand, counting down.
ACCAACACTTCTCAGAGATGCAACACTTGGCCAAAACTTTAGGGAAAAAATTACACCTATAATATTAACTGGAAAACTATTGTAGCTATTTTTGAGACTTCAAAGTCAGGGAAAAAACCTAAAGACAATGGGAAAGATGATTTTTACCTGTAAAGCTGCTGCAGACAATTATTGGAGAAAAAAACCAACCCCATTTTCAATGAGAAAACAGAGACTACAAAATCTTTTTTTGAAGTTTCCTGCTTAGCTACCTGTGTCTGATGCAGAGGTTTTGGACTACAGTATTGCTTGCAGCACTGCAGCCTTTCCTGTAGGAAGGTCCAGCTCCTGCCTCCACTGAAATCCATGGCAGCTCCCTCTGAGTTCAGTGGTGCAGGAAGAAGCTCTAACCTAGAGCTCAGCTTTGCAGTCATGAGGAAACTTCTGCAGCCCTCACAACCACTTCACAAAGAGAGGTTTCCCATATCTGGTACTCATCGTACAGTCCAGGCCTTCTGACACCTCAGAGAGAATTAGAACTGAAAAGTCAGAAATACTTACTTCCACTAGGGATCAGGTCCCTGTCTGGTATGAAGAGCTTATATCCATAGTGCTTTTCTAGAACATCTGGCAGAATTTCAAGTGCAAACTGCTCCTCTTCATTATTATCACAATCTAACGCATCAGGATCCACTTTGGTGTATGAAAGATAAGCATCATATTCCTTGTTGTCTGTAAGAAAACAAATTCATGTTCAGCCTGTTGTTTGCAAGAGCACCAAGAAAATACTAGAAGATCATCTTATTCCTTGAAATTCAAGGGTCAAGGATTTTTCTGCTTTCTCAGCAAAACTGGGACTTTTCAAAGGAAAATATAATCTGGCTTCCACAGAGAAATTTTTCAGATTCCAAGGATATCCTTTCAATTTTCTTCTGCATTTTGAGCCAGATAATAGCTCTGCTTCATGTGGTCAGTGTACACATTTCACATCTGAAAAGATCACGGGCAAAATTTTGATACAAATACTAAAGCTAGAAGTTTTAATTTTGATCCATTATAAAAATAGCAATGTAATTCCATAGTGCTAATGGAAATCTGTCAACTCCTATACCTCAAGAGTGCTATGATTACAAGAAAGTTTTGAGCTTGGAAAAGTTTTTGAGCCTGGAAAGTTTTGAGCAAGAAAAACTTCTTTGCACAAGTAATGGTGAGAAAACACATGACTTAATTCAAATTAAAACCAGTTATGCAGAAAACAATCACAAACAGCCCAAACAATTTTTTTTTCCTTAAAACCTTGGAGTTTTTACGACTAACATCATAATTTTAGAGGTTACTTGATCCAGGACTATTTAACTGCTTGGTGCTTACAGTATGAGAGAAATAAGTCCAAGAGCAAAGGGGGCACAGTGGGAGACTTGCCCTTCCATTCTGCCTGCAGCTCAGGGCTGGAGGCAAAGCCTCATCAAAAGGTGGAGGCAGGCAGTGGGTGACAAGAGAGGACCCAGGCAACATGGGAGTGCAACACAGTGGTTTGGCTAGAAAGGGCAACACACCTCCTCCCCCTCCTCCTGCAGAGCACTGGGGCTTGTCTCCAGCTCTCTGCATCTGAAGCATGGAGCTAAGAGCTGGCAACTGTGCCAAGAACAGAAGTGGCACCACTGTTGAGCTTGGGACCCATGCTGGGATCAGACTGTCTCAGTGATATTTCTCTTTGCTATTCCTCCGCAGTAATGGAAAATAGTCTATTGGAAAAGCCAACCTTCAGCAATTCAGGCTCCAGGGAAGAGCACAGCTGCCATTATTTACAGAAAATGAAAAATCAAATAGTTAATGTTGCGAGGACAAAACTGCATGAATGGAGGATTGCTGAGTACCAATTATCTGTAAAGAATAGCGCACATGAAAGATAATTAAAGCTGTTCTAATCATCAATACATTCTGAGAGAAACAAAAAAAAAAGCTAATGATAATACAATACATTCCTTGATGACCTTGAAATGATGGCTACTTTCTTATAATTCCTGACACAAAGCCAGACCCATGAGGGTCAGAGCACAGAGAAAGCACGTGAATAATTACACATTTGTAAAAAGCAATTTGCCTGGTGTCACCATAGCTGCATGGGAGGATGCCCACCTGGCTTCCTCATATCTCTCTGAAATCAACAGCATACAAAAATAGTACTTACTGATGGAAAGATGACAGAGGAACAAACAGCGAAGAAATAAAGGCCAGTAGCTCTGGAGGCCTGTCCAAAACCTGCCACCCTGTCCATAATGAAGCCTGCCAAAGCCTTTTAAGGGAAGCTGGCCACCATGTGGGAGCTCTGCAAAGGCAGCAAGCCAAGCCCAGGGTGCTGACACTGGTTCTAAGGCAGCGGGAAGGCCATGCAGGGGTTGTGTGCAAGCAGCCCTGAGCTTCCTGCCCCTTCTGCTGCAGGGGTACGACTGCCCTCCCCAGTCACCTCTGGTCACACCACCAGCAAGCAGGACGTAGGCAGAACCAGTTCCCCTGGGCTGCTCTGAGTCCCTAGCCTTGTGTTACTTCTTTACAGTCTTGACTCCTTCTTCACGAGCTTCACATGCACAGGACATGGCAGGAGGACCTACCCATGCTTGCCCACCACTCGCTCTGTGTGCTTTGGATGCAGCACTGTTTGGAGATGTTTCCTAAAATGCTTCCCTTAACCTTCAGTATCATTGTATCTAAAAGCAATGCCATGTACAACACAGAAGTGAATACATCTAGCACTGCTTATACAGGATATCTTTAGGAATAGGAATAAAGCAAATGCATTGAGTTCCAATCTTCTGTTTTAAAGAAATACATGTATATAAATGGAGAGTGATCATGCTGTTGTTTCTATGCAGCTGACTGCTCATGGGAGCTCTGTACGTTCCCACTATAGCCTACAGAAGTAGATAGAAACATCCCCATCTATGCTTTGACTTCAGTGGCATCTGACTCCATCTTTCATTCTGCAGGATCAGAATGAGACACAAAGCTGCCACAGTTCTAAAACAATGTGCTGGAAAAATAAAAGGTTGTTTTCAGAATTAACATGCATGCAAAATCCCCTATGCACTCACGGGACTTCTAAACAACCAGAAAATAATATGGCTTCATCAATTAAAGTGATTGAACCGAGGAAGTTACAGGAATAAAAATGCAGCAGCCTCATGCTGGAAACTTGAGACAAATGAAGCCAAGCAGTCTGGAGGGAATTGCCTCTTTGGGTCAATTTTTGTTGGTATGAACCAGGGATGTGATGTTGATACAATCCCAAGGTGGTAAGAGGTAAATGACTTCCAAACCCACATAATCTCACCCTTTACTTTCTCCTAGGTATCAGTATAAATATTTTGCAGTATTGTATAATATAAAAAAGTGTGATTTTAGGTTTTCCCACTCACACAAGAAGATCCACAAAGAAGAAGTTTCCTGACTTTTATTCCTCCTATTTATCACTCCACATTCTAAAATGCCCTAGAGGTGATTCCACCCATCCTCCAAGACCCTGAAAGATTTCATTGTAGCTAAACATTTTCACACCACATCTGCCCCGTGCTAAACAGAAACATTTATTATTCTGATAACAGTAATGCTAACTGCAGAAAGCAACAGTCTGTGCAACTGCACCTTGTTTTGGCACCACAGGGGAAATGTGTTTCCTGCTCTTTTTTTTCAAATACATTATTATTTATAGATACACCATTCCAGACTGCCTACATGGCTCCTAAGTGCTGCAGTGGGCTATGAAAATATCTGTACTTGAATACTGTACTTCAGATCTTTAGCAAATAGTAGTTACATGCATATTAGTAACATATTAATTATGCTATAATGGAAGTGTTAAGAATATAATAACAGGATTTAAAGCACGTGGATTTAGTTTACCAGGGCTTACTCCAGCTCCATAGGAGCAGGAGTGTTTTATATTCAGGAGAATTAAAGCTTCAATTTAAAAATACATTTTTAGCTTCAGGCACTAAACAGAATATATGCTAGTGAGAGGGAAGAGGGAGAGGAACACTGAAAACCAGCCTTGTTTATTCCTAAACACACCCTCCAGCCTAGCTGCACATTTCCATCAAGTTGTTTACAGTCTCCCAATTAATTGAGGTAACCCGTTAGTCTCAATAACAATTGTGTCTCATTAGTTACTGGAGTTAGTTGGTGGCCTGAAGACAATTCAGTGGAAATGGCTAATGATCAATACCTGGCTAAAGGGCTGCCCACATACAGTATGGATCTCAGAAGAAGTGAGCCTGTGTATATGTGGCACTGGGAGACATGAACATGGAGAGTTCTTCTGAGGAATTAGTTCACAAATGACATCCAAGCGTCAGTAACAGACTCATGAACTATTCTTCTGACTCCCATTTGCTCATGGTATGGCCCAGTGACATTTCAGTGAAAAGACTCATTGATTTCAGGGGGTCTGGGGAGAAAGCCTTAGGGCTTCGTGCTATTGGGTGCTTAGTAGTTTAAACTTAAACTGGCAACAGGTATCTTTTGGGATTAATTTCAGTCTAGATGTTTCATCACTTCGGGTCTCTGAAATATTTCCATTGCATATATCGAGTTTCCTGAACAACTGCTTACCATCAGCTGCTTCATCTCCTCCAAAGTTCTGTCTGTAGAACAGCATTAACTCTATGTTGTAGCACTTATAGATGGTCACAAGCAAAATAAGCAGAAGAAGGATGGCTCCCAGTCCTCCAGCAAGCTCTATTTTGTAGATCAAATCTAAAATTGGCAAGGAAAGACAAAAAGGTTATGATCTTTCCAAGATTTATTTGCTTTAATCCACTGTACGATTCCACATAAAATTGTGCAGCTTCCAATTACAACCACTGTAACATTAAGGATGCCTGATTCTTTTTGTGCATTACTTATTGCTTAACTTTACACATTTACTCCATTCACTGCCCATCTGAAATCACCATCCAAAATACACTCGAAGCTATAATCATAATTTTTGTACAAGGGGTTTATGTAATGAATTTACACAGAGGATTAATCAACTTTTAATGAGCTTGTGGAGTTTGAAACTTCTGTATTGGCAGAGTGCATCAAATGCTGTGTGCAGCATGTGAGAGCAGATATACTAAACATATTGTGCCACATTTGGGAGGCTGTAGTTTCTGCCCCCCCCCCCAAATTATTAAACTTTGGTTTTATATTTGTGAAGCCAGTGGATGAGCTGATGTGAGCTGCCAAGTCAGGACTTCAGCTGAATCACTGGAGAATGAATTGAGCATCCAGAATGCCCAAGAGAACGTGAGAAGCCAGCAGCAGACATGAGGCTGCTAAGAGCCACTTTGTCTGAGTCGTGATGGCTACTAACAGAGTTCTCACATGTTTGTTTAGCTCATATTATACTTTCATGGGAACTAGTGGTAGTTAAAATTTCCTACTGGGATGCTTTTGTTAGGAAACATCACAAGCATTCTGCCTCAGAGAACTTCACATATTCATCCAAATGCAATTATCCATCTTTTACAGCTGGAGAAGCAGAGGCATCAAAAAGTGAAGCAGCATGTTCAAGGTCATTGAGCAAACCAACGTCAGAATGGGGTGAAAACCCCTGAATAACAGCCCAGGGCTCTGCCTGATGTAAGATGCTAACTTTAACAGTATTGCTCTTCAGGTTGAAAAGTTCTCTCAACACAACATTGCTCAGAACATCACCTGGCATATGTCTTAGCCATAAAAGACAAAAGATGACAATTTGACAATATTTACCACAAACAGCCTATATTAGTTTAGATAAGATGTCATGAAGGTATTTGCTGCTGTGATAGAAACAACATGAAGATGTAAAAACTGTAATACAGGCAAGACAAAGTTTTCTGTGATCTTTACGCTTCTAAAACTTAGGTCAGAAGAAATTACTGGTATGTCATTTGTGTCATTTTCAAGATAAAAAGTAAATTAGTTGTGTATCTTTTGGGGTTATTCTTGCCTCGCCATGCCTTGTATTGCAATAATTAACATCAGATGTCAAGCTGTTCCCAGTTTACAGTATCTCTGATGTCTGTCTGCTAAGAAACCATGGACTAATAGATGGAAAAAGCCTATTATAATAGCTACTTAATCTCTCTGAGAACACAGGGAATTCATGGGACTTTTATTACACTGCACAATAGAGCTACCATGTGCTCTGGGGATAAATCTGGTCAAATGGAGAATAGAGTTGATTAAAATAACTTTTCAAGGAAAAAAACTTTTTTTTTTTCTGTTGTACTCAATCCTTTTTTGCTAGGCAAGTGAGATGATGGCAAATCTGCCAGCTTGGAAGGAGAGAAAATGCTGAGCCTTGATCAACTGCAGCCCACAGAGGAGCACAGACTTGTGTCCACTTGCTGATGGATGAGCAGGGCATTGAACAAAACCACAAAATCCAGCCCAAAAGGCAGAATTGACCTGCTTTTGCACATCCTGAATTTTCAGTCCTTTTGACCCATAAGCGCTCCTAGAGTCTTGGACTCCTTATTTTCATTCCAAGGTGGAGGCAATGGAGAAAACCCCAGAACGTTCCATATTCTTGCCTACTCCAGCTCTTACTCTCTGTAAATTAGTAAATAATAATATTCTGATAGTTTCTAATGTAAAATGTAGAAGGACTTAGTCACAACGTACCAGAGAGGCTTAGGGTTTTTAAAATACTGAAAGTCTCATAAATACCCAACAAATGAGAGACAAATATATTTTAGAAGGTTCCTCATCATTTAGTACTGTATCAATATCAAATACCACCCCTCCTCCAATTAATATTCTCCATGTCTTCAATAAAGGCAACCTCCTCAAAATAACTGGTGAGCAAACATCATTCTAGGATTTACTTTTATCTAAATTCACTGCTTCTCTCCACTAAAAGCACAGCTTGATTTTATTCTACAGTTCCTGACAAGTTATTCATGTTCCAGGACAGTTATATTACAGACTATGCAGACTTCAATCACTAAAATACTGGACTACTTTGCAGTTCCTTTGAAGGGAATCCTGAACCATTTCCACAACTAAGGGACAAGTGGGTGTGTTTCCATGTCATATGAGCACCAAACTTGCTAGGACAGCAGGGAAAAGAAAAAAAAAAAAGAAAAGAAAAGCAAACCCAGGATTGTCCAGAACTTATTTTTGAACTACTCAAAAGCCAATAACAATGTGGTCTTCCAGTGCCTAACCACTCCTTAGTAAAGAATTCTTCCTAATATCCTATTGAAACCTCCCCTGGTGCAACTTGAGGCCATTTCCTCTGGTCCTACCATTAGGAATTTGGGAGAAGCGACCAACACCAGCCTCACTACAATCTCCTTTTAGGTACTTGTAAAGAGCAATAAGGTGTCCTCTCAGTCATCTCAGAGTTATGCCTGATTCTATCTTTGCATTGGGAGCAATTTCTTCCTTAAAGCAACGTATGTGCTTATAAATAACTACCTGATGTCAAAACAAGAATTAACTCTGGAAACTCTTAAACTACAGCTATAACTTGGATTTGGGACCTACTCCCATTTTTTTTATTCAAGCCTTCCTAGTTTTGCAGGATTCATGATTTATGCTAGTTTGTGTACCCCTGATGGACAGCAGTCACGGGTGTAACCTACAACACTGTGAGAACCTGGAGACAAAACGGAGCTACAAGAACCTCTCCCTGTACAGGGAAAACACAGCCCTTAGCAGGTCAGACTTTGGAAGGAGGGGGATTTCTCTGGCTGAGAGAATCAGCTCATAAATAGGCAGATCTAAGCTGGAGAAAGTTAGGATAAGAAGCAATTATATCAAGTTGTAGAAAGGAAAAGTTTGGTCAAGTACTTATAAGAACTTAATGAATAACAAACAGGACAATGGGACAGGCAGTCAAAGGACAGGGTGAAAACACTGAGGTTATTTTAAATGACACTTTAATAGCCTGAAAGTCAACTACTGAGAATGCCTGAGGGGAATATAAGCTTTCTACAGCCACAATACAGGCAGAAATGAAATAGTAGCTGAGAAGTGATCCTTTCCACCTCCAAATTCTGTATTCAGCAGCGATTCTTCCATTATTTCAGCAGAGCTCTGAAATACCTGCGTTTTCTTGTAATAAATGAACCTAGCTTGTTATTCTAATGTATGCAACACAGCTGAACATTTAACACTGTCAACATAGATGTACTTGCTGTTGGTTGTATATTTATGAGGTTCAGTGGATGGGAAGGTAGAATGCTTTTTGCACTAAAGAGGCTAATCCTTCATCATGATGACCTGATTCCTTCATTAAAGTTGTGACATCCTGTCAGTGTAGATGTTGAATGCACATTCACGCGTTCCACACCACAACCGTGGGTCCTTGTTTCTCAGAGTGGTTTGCATCTTCTGTGCCGTGTTTCTGTGCTGTGATTTAGTGCAAAGTGTAACCTATGTTATGCCCTTCTTTTAGGGGGGACAGGAAACTCTGACATACAGAGGAAACTCTGTAAGTAGGACTTGATTCAACCGATTTTGACAGGACTGCATATTGTACTTTCACTTATATAACCTGTGGGTCACATGAAAGAATAGCAAAAAAACAGATTGACCCAAAAGTTTCCCCTCTATAGTAGCCCTTTTTTTTCCCCCAATACCACCCCTTCCTTGCCTTTCATTTTATACAGATTATAGCCATGAAACACAGCACTTAGCATCCAGCATGCCCTTAGGTGAACGGATGACCATGGGTGTTTTCCAGAACAGTGGTGCCCTATCTAGAGAGGCCTTGGCTGCTCTTCCTGTTCTTCCACCTGGCTCTGAGTTCATTTGTCCCACGGTGCTGTCTACCCTGGGCTCAGTGGTCAATCTGCAGCGTGTTTAAGGTACTAACAGTATCTTTAAACCTTCTCCCAGCAGTGACACTTTTGTGGGATTTTGCTGTAACTGTGACTTTTTTAACCGCCACTAACACTGTGATCCACAATCTGCTGAGGAACACGCCCTCTGCCTTACTGGTCTGAAGGGACACGAAGGGCTGGAACAGCACGTGCAGGTGTGCCCTGTAAAATAATTTTTTTTCTTCTCCTACCTGGTAACTTATTTTACAGCCAAGAATAACGGCAGAGATCTGGACACTGTATTAACTCGTTACTCAATGTCCTGTGCTGATAGCTCTGTGGTTTCATGTTGTGTCTTTATGCTGAGTGTATAACCTTCCATTGCTGTCCCAACAGTTACAGTGTTACAGCTTTTGCACCACCTCATACACCGTATCTTAGAGAGATCACCATCAAATAAACGTCACCCTAGGAGAGGTGATTGAACAAACAACCTAAGAACTGTAATGAGATACGGTTACAGTCCTTATGACAATGACTTCTACAAACAGCAGAGCACAGTAGGACCTTCTAAGCTGGAACATTCAAACCCAAGTAGTTTTCCTTCTGCTACAGATAACTTATGTGTGGTGGTATTCTCTATTCCTGGTACAGCACCGAGACAAAGCAACCATAGTGGGGTAATTCTCCATTGATTTGTAGCTCCCATGGAAATGTTTTCATTCCCAACACAGTCAGAAATCAAAATGCACAGCAACTGTTTAAAGCTTTCAAATGAAACAGCAAAGCCAGGAACTGGAGAAATACAAGAACATCTGACCTTCCTGCTGGGGTATCTGTTTTAAGAAACGCACATTTTACTCCCTTACACAATTACCTCTGGTCTAGTCAGTCAACTCTGGGCCAAGTTAATAGGCTTTTCCAAGCAAACTACTTCCACTAACGATATTGGTGCTTACTGTGGGACTGTATTCCAGGCAAGAGCATCACCTGCAAGGCTGGTTCACTAGAGACCGGAGAACAAATTCATGAACTTATTTCACAAATGGTCAACCAAAGCTATAACACAAACACACTTCAGTTCCAAACAGGCACACAGGAATCCAGCCTGGCTCAGAGAGGTCAGCAGGACCTTCCCTGCTGGCTGAGCTGCTGCTGCTGGGGCAGGCGAGGGCCGAGGTAAGGAGGTGCTGGGACCTACCTTTCCTGCGCAGGAGAACGCTGGCGTGCTTCCGCCCGTTCCTGTTCTCCACGTGACACGTATAGTTTGCCAAGTCTGCCTCCTCCACGGCATCAAAGATCAATGTCAACTCAACTTCTTTTTCTCCAAGATGTTCTCTGAGGAGTCTGAAAGGAAGCATACCGCCTTCGCTTAGCTGAATTAATACAGGTGGAAGATTCCCCAAAGAACCATGATTGCATTCCTGGCCTCCTCCACTCCTGAAGAACTTGGAAGGAGACTGAAGTTGCCCGAAAGACTGCACAGAGGCACCTTTCATGACACCCAAAAGCCTTTATTCTGTAGCGAGGAGCTGAATCAAGTGCAAGAAGAGTGACTACGAGTGCAGTGGTAGAATGTGGCTTGTTTACCTCGGCTCTGCCAGAATTAAATGCTAAAAACAATGTTTCTTTTAAAGGAAGCAATAAATACTGACTAACTTTCCAGAGAAGTAAATATGTACTACTAAGCCATGGCTGAGCAAATTATAAGGCAATATTTTAAACTCTGGGCACTGTGATACATTTTAATGCAGTCTGGAAAACCAATGAAAGGAGCTGTGCTACTCTGTGGAATTTTCCTCTATTTTCTGGGGCTAGATCCTAACTTTAGAAGAAAACAGTGACAAGAACAAGAGCTCTCTGCTCCTTCGAGAGGGCAGAGGACACATGCAAAATCCCCACAAAGGGAACAGAAAATTCTAGCAGACTTTCAGGTCAGAGGTAGAGTCTTTTCATGTCATTGTTCTAATGCGAACATTAAAAAGAATGCAAAATAAATGCAAGTGTTTTCTGATGCTGACATGAAGTCTAAAAATACAATGCCCTATTCTCTCAAAAGGCTTCTTATCAGTTGCTAAGGAAAAAGGTACTGCTCCTTTCAACAAGAAAATGTAATGTCAAGTAAAATCTACTTGATTAATTTGGTCCTGTTAGTGTACTGCTGCATGACGTGTCCAGGGGTAAACATGACATGTGTGATGCCCTCCCAGTGGCCTGTGAGCTCACCACTGCACACAGCACCTCAGTGTTTCTTCCCCCTGAAAAGATCATGTGTGGCACTAAGAGGTAAGGGAATGAAAAAGATCCACGTTCACCAAAAAAGAAACTTTCTCCAGAGACTGAAGGGAAACAACTGGGCCCAAAGTAATTAACCAGAGCGCTGTTTGTGCTGGGTGGAAACTGCTTCTGGAGGGCTTCAAATGTTTCAATAACAACAAACTCCAAGCTTCTCTATTATAAACAGAAGTTGTTTGGGGGTTTCCAATGCACACATGCATTTTCTTATGTACATAATTTCATATAACAAACATGGAACTCCAAATTTGAAAAGAAATCAAAAGTAAGTCTGAGGGCATTGCACTAGACAATCAAAAACACAAACCTGGCTGCTATAAACCACATATTTACAGTAAGATTTCATACAGCATGCAGCTTTTAAAGGCTTGTGTGACCTGACAAAATTCAGAGGAGGTATCGGAGCATCCGCAGCAATTCAGCCTCTTTCACTACGGCTGTGTAACTTGCAAAAAAGCAAGTAGAAGGACATTAGTTTAACAGCAGACATGTGTGTTGCATTTGGAGACTTATATTCCATCTTTCTTGCAAATTCACTGTTGCTTATTGTCTATTTTTGCCTTTTTTTTTTTTTTTTAATTCCTGGATCCAAGTGCTGAAAACAATGCAAGAAAGGTTGAATCTGTATCATTTTTGGCAGAAAAGAGACCTCCCAAGAAAGCCTGATCTCTGTTTGCAGGTTCAGACTAAATCATTTAGGGTCAGATAAATCAATTCTCATTTACCTGGTAATATTCCATAAATATATATATATATGTATATATAT
>NW_008591863.1:7229-7474 GCF_000691845.1 Merops nubicus | reverse complement strand
GGGGCTGAGCCACCCTCCTCACAGGGCCTTTCCCTCTTGCTTCCTCAGCACATCCCCACTACCCATACGGCCACGTGCTGGCTGCCTTTTGGGACGAGAGCCCAGCCTGTTCCTCGGCCCGAGCCAACAGCCGCTGCAGCCTCACTGCTGGGGACCATAAAGGACGTTCTCCCTTCCACTTGTGCACCTTCCCCGGGCCCCCGTAGCTCCTGCCTGTGGCTTTTGTCGCACCTCCTCCCCCCGCG
>NW_008591863.1:5266-7082 GCF_000691845.1 Merops nubicus | reverse complement strand
CGTTGCCAACATGCCACGGGCCGCCACGCTGACTCACCCGGGCGTCAGGGATGCTGCTGCCCACAGGACTTGAAGCCAAGGAAGATTCAGAGATTCGGACTCATGAAAATCCTCACAGTGGGGTGGCCGGGCAAGGAGCTGCCCCCACGGGGGGCTGGGGCCAGAGCCGGGGTCAGTGCTGCTCAGGATGGAGCGGGGACCATTGGGGGGGTGAGGAGAGCGGCTGGCCTGGTCGGGGTGCTGCATTTTGGGGGGCTGCCAGATGCCATGCAGGGGGGCGGCTGCGCCCGCACAGCGGGTCCACCAAGGGCTGCGTGGGGAAGGGCTGGAACTGCCCCCTGTGCCTCGCTGCCGGCCGGGACGGTGTCCAGCACCCACAGGAGAGGGGGACCCTCCTTGGGTGCCTGGGGAGACACAACTGGGGCACCCGCTGCCCCGGGACATGCCCATCCCTTCCCCTCCTGGTGCAGAGGAGATGCTCTCACCTCCTGCCTCCAGGCTACGGGCAGGGATCAATCCAGGAGGCTCTTAACTCTTCCCATTTCTTCCCCGTAGGGTAGGATCTCTTTGTCTCCTCATGCCACGTTTGCCTTGTGTGGCCCCTATTTCTGATGTGATATTTATTGATGGCTGGAATGACCTTATACTTATCATGTGCTGTCTGGAAGTGCAATATCTGAGAGGCTATACAGTCACGATGTCTTTTCGGTGTATTATTTGCCTAATACAGTATGAAATATTTTTTTAATTTGAAGAGTCAGTGAGCCCTTTATATCGATGCCCTATTTCTTTCGTCATATTATTGGTACTGCATGGACTCCAAACCCTGGATCGGGTCAGGAAAGGATGTATGTGTGTTCCAATAAACAGGATTTTAAAACACTGCTGGTTTGAGCCGTCTTTCTAGAGCCCAAATTAAAAACAGGCTTAATCTTTAGAGTTTTTGGGGTACGAGTTGCAAACCAATGAAATCACTGGTCTCTTTAAGCGTGGGACATCCAATTGCCATGCTGAGTGTTTGTTGGGAGAAATCCCCAGTGTGGGAATTAGGGGAGAGCTGTGCAGAGGGGACAAGGGTAAAGGAAGCCCCAAGCTGTTCAAACAAGAATGCTTTTACTTTAAAAAAAAAAGAAAACCCAAATAAGTTAGTAAAAATAAGAATTAAAAAAAAAACCAAATGGCAACCCCACACAGCGTTCAGTAGAAACCCGCGCGAGCAGCACCCCGGCCGGAGAGAGACCTTGGTCAAAGAGCAGCTGGGCAGAACTCAGCAAGGGAACCCAGCACACACGTTGGCCCCCAAAAAACGATCTCCCACTGGGGTGGGGAGCGAAGCGGAGCCCGCCGCCGGGCTGGTGCTGCCAACATCCCACCCCCTCTCCCGGGGGTTTCCGCGTTCAGTAGAAACCCGCGCGAGCAGCACCCCGGCCGGAGAGAGACCTTGGTCAAAGAGCAGCTGGGCAGAACTCAGCAAGGGAACCCAGCACACACGTTGGCCCCCAAAAAACGATCTCCCACTGGGGTGGGGAGCGAAGCGGAGCCCGCCGCCGGGCTGGTGCTGCCAACATCCCACCCCCTCTCCCGGGGGTTTCCTCCAGCCGGCTGGGCGGGAGCGTCTGGCGAGGAGCAGGGAGGAGGCGAGTGGCCTTGGCTGGAGGGGTGTGGAGGATTTCCAGTGGCTGGACCCTTCCAGCACCTTATTCCCACCCCGTTGCCAACTCGAAGAGCCGCCGGGGCTTGTGCTGGCTCAGTTCTGAACCCGCTCCTCCTGGAACGTCACGGCCACGTCCTCCACGGCGATGCTCTCCACGATGGA
>NW_008591863.1:0-4740 GCF_000691845.1 Merops nubicus | reverse complement strand
GCTGCCTCCTCGGCCAGGAGGTGGTCTGTGAAGAGCAAGGGGATGAGGACACTGCTGGGGATGGGGACCCTGTGTTGGGGATGGCTCCTGGCTCCCGGTAGGGAGGACCCCGTGGTCCCCTGCATGGCCAGAGTGACCTGGGGACCTGCTCCCAGCTCCCACCCTCAGCGGGGATGAGACCTTCCCCTGGAGAGGGCAATGGGGGCTGGAGCTTTTGGTTTTATTCCCCCTTGGAAAATGAGATTTAAGTTCCTGCCTTATGGGGAAAAGTAACAGGTGGATAACTGGAAAAAAAGTCAGCAGCTGCAGAGGGGATGTGGGGAGGGAAAGGGAGCTTGGGGCAGCAGTTCTCTGGGATGCTCAGGGATGCTCAGCACCATAGCAGGCAAGGCCAAGCCAAGGGACAATGATGGAGGAATCCTTGATGGGGACTAAGCCAGCAGGGCCCAGGGCTCCTGCAGGCCGGTTTCTCAGCTCCCCAGAGCAGGCATCTGGGTGAAATCAGGTGGTGGGAGAAGCCTGAACTCACTGAGCAGTGAGCCAAGGAGGTGCTGGAGGATTTATGAGCCTGGGGGAAGCTCATCTGTCTGGAACAGCAGGATGGGGAGAGAAGGACAAGGCTCCTCTTGTCCTCTGCCCTGAGCATCTCCTGCTTGTGGGGAGGAGGGGTTGTGGGGGTGGCTCACCAATGCTCTGCTCCAGGACTGGAGTGTCCCCACTGCTGCCCTGCCACCCCAGAGCCCAGCATGCCCACGGGACCCCCGGGGGAGGTGGGGAGAGGACCTTACCCGCAGGGTTGGTGCTGAACTCCAGCTGAGTGCTCCACTCGGGGCTGCAGGATGAGCTGCCAGACCCACACTCACTGGCCACCTGCAAGGAGCCAAGATGCCAAGATGATTCCAAGGGCAGGTTGGGTAGAGCTTTGAGCAACCTCGTCTAGTAGAAGATGTCCCTGGCTATGGCAGGAGGGTTGGAACTGGATGATTTTTAACATCCCTTCCAACCCAAACCCAAACCTTTCTATGATTCTACACCAACCATGGGTCTCACGTCCTGCAGCCCAACCAAACACCACCAACCACCCAAAAAACACACAAAATTTGGTGCCAAATTACTCCAGCACAACACCCCTGTGGAGATGGGCATGTCCCTCCCCTCCTACAAAGCACCTGCAGGAACCTACAGCATCTGGGGTCCCCAGGACCCATCCATAATAAAAGCATCAAAAAGATGCTTCAATAACCATAAAGGATGAAAAAAACTCCTTTTGGGGCTCTGGACAGAGGAGAAATGGGGCAGCCACTCAGTGCACGTAAAAAATGTCCCTCTTTACCTAGTGACATGAGAAGGGGCTAGAGATGGGCAAATGTCCTTGGGCAAAACAGCTTTTTGCTGAAATCCATCTAATCAGGCTCTGAATTAACTGTTTTTTTTGGGTGTGTGTCTTTATCTGGAAAGGGATCCCAGCTCAGATTAAACCCACAATATGATTTATAGGAGCAACCCCAAGGACCTCACTGTAGCAGCCTGGAAATGGTGCTTTGGGTCTACAGGCTCGTGGCAGCACAGGCTGAGGGGTTTACACTCGGATTTATTTCCCACTAAAGGAGGAAATTCTTGCAGATATGATTTTTTTTTTTCCCCCAAAAAAATGGATTTTGCTATGCCTGGGAGAAGGGACAGCTTGGAGCAGCAGTGACACTGTTTTGGGCACATTTACAGGGACAGCCAACACATCCACCTAACCCAAACCTAAAGGGATACATTGGGTTTATACCATGAAGTCTCAGGAACACATAGGATGGAAAAAAAATGGGGTTTAGTCCTTTACTCAGCAATAAATGTTGAACTACCCAGGGACCTGCTGCCTTGGTCCTTAAATCCCTTAATCTGAAAGGGGATGAATCCTTGAATCCCCCTTCTCTGTGCCTCTTACAAAGTCTGTCTAGATTTAGATTTAGATTAGATTAGATTTAGATTAGATTAGATTTAGATTTAGATTTAGATTTAGATTCAGATTCAGATTCTGACTTAGATTTCAATTTTTATTTCAATTTCAATTTTGACTTAGATTTAAAATTAGATTTAGATTTAGAATTAGATTTAGATTTAGATTTCTACTTTTTAGATTTAGATTTAGACAGATTTCAATTTTGATTTCAATTTTGATTTTGACTTAGATTTAAAATTAGATTTAGATTTAGAATTAGATTTAGATTTAGATTTCTACTTTTTAGATTTAGATTTAGATTTAGATTTAGATTTAGATTTAGATTTAGATTTAGATTTAGATTTAGATTTAGATTTAGATTTAGATTTAGATTTAGATTTAGATTTAGATTTAGATTTAGATTTAGATTTAGATTTAGATTTAGATTTAGATTTAGATTTAGATTTAGATTTAGATTTAGATTTAGATTTAGATTTAGATTTTGATTTTGATTTTGACTTAGATTTATCTCTCTCTCTTCCTCTCTCTGTATCATCTGTACCTGTATATGATCTATGTCTATATCACCTCTCTGTATCTATGTATCATCTAGGTATACATCTTACATCACTTACATATATCTATATAGCTACAGCTGTATCCATATCTACTTCTTACACCTCCACCTACCTGTATAACCTGTCTATCATCACTGCCTATCCCTATACACACCCCCACATCTGCCCATCCCATCTAGGTCACCTCTACCTGGACCTACATTTATACATTTCCATACACAAAGCCTCCAAGCAGCAGGGAATTGCACCCAGATATCCTCCCCCACCCCAGAAATCAGATTAAAATCTCTCTCAAAAACTTGGTTAAAGGACCAAAACCCTTTGTTAGGATGGAGCCTGGCTGCAGCCACCACGAACATCCTCTCCTGGCTCTGAAAGCAGCACTGTGGGCCTGATACCTGTGGGGTGTTGTGGGTGGTCACCCCCCAATGGTGGCTGGTTGGAGGCTTTGTGGGTTGTGCCACGCTGAGAATGTACAGAGAGAAAGCAAGAGTCTCTGTATGGGTCTGTGAGCAGGGGGATCTAATGTTATTTTGTATTTTATGTATTTAATTTCATTTTGTTTTATTTTCATATTTCATATTTCATATTTCACATTTCATATTTCTCATTTCATTTCTTGCTATCTTATTTTGTTTTATTATTTTATTTTATTTTACTTTAGGTATTTGAACTTCACTGGATTTCTCTCATTGTTTGCTGCTGGGTTTTGCACACATGCTGTGCTGCAGGCAGTGTCCAGCACTGGCCCCCACATGGAACAGCCACACATGGGAAAGCCACCACCCACCCCTTTGTCCCCCTCTGGGGGTCTGAGCACACGGCTGGGGTTGGAGTGTCTCTGCCTCCTGCATTTATCCAGGACACGTTCACCAGCTCACAAGAGCAATGTCTGCCTTGGCCCCTGGGCTGGGGGTCCCACTCCCCCCGGGAGCACCCAGTGCTCCAGAGCTTCTCATAAGGTCTCTGGCTGGGGGGTCACTCCCAGTAAGGCATCAGCCCCATAAAGCAACGTCCCCATTGAGCAGTGTCCCCATTGAGCATCACCCCAATAAGGCATCACCCCCATAGAGCAACATCCCCATAGAGCAACATCCCCATTGAGCAACGTCCCCATTGAGCAACGTCCCCATGGAGCAGTGTCCCCATTGAGCAGTGTCCCCATAGAGCATCACCCCCACATGCATCACCCCCATAAAGCAACATCCCCAGAGAGCAATGTCCCCATAGAACAACATCCCAACAGAGCAATGTCCCCATAGAACAATGTCCCCATAGAGCAATGTCCCCATAGAACAACGTCCCAATAGAGCAATGTCCCCATAGAACAACATCCCAACAGAGCAATGTCCCCATAGAACAATGTCCCCACAGAGCACCACCCTCACAGGGCATCACCCCTGTAGAGCAACATCCCCACAAAGCAATACCTCCAAAGGGCATCACCCCCACAGGACATCACCCCCATAGGACATCACCTCCACAGGGCATCCCCCCCACGAGCTGTGACCCACAGGCTGGTCCCCAGCCCGGGCTTGGAGCCCTAGGGGCTGTGGGGAGGCACTCACCCCGGGCTGGGGGGCGTTGGGACGGAAGCGCAGGTCCCTCTGCTCCCTCTCCTGCTGGTTGAGGGTGCTGAGCAGGCTCTGCAGGCGCTCGATGTACTGGATGGCGCTGCGCAGGATCTCCACCTTGGGCAGGCGCTGGTTGGGGTTGAGCAGGGTGCTGCGCTTCAGCGCCTCGAAGGCTTCGTTCACCTTCTTCAGCCGGCGCTTCTCCCGCAGGGTGGCCGCCCGCCGACGGTCCATGGACACCTTGCAGGCCCAGGGCAGGCACTGCCCGGGACAGTGCTCGGCGAGGGTTGAGTCCTTCTCCTCCAAAGCCACCCTGCCCTCGGGACACAGGGTCACCTCGGTTCGCTCGGGGAACGCCGCCGCCTCGTAGCCCTGCAGACGGGAGCTCCCCAGGAAATTTTCCCCATCGTAAAACCTCTGGTCCGGGAAAAAATAAGGGTTGGTCTAGCTCCATGGGCTGGGGGGCGGCGGGGGGACGTGTGCGCAGCTCGGGTGCGGCCGCTCCCTCTCCCCGCGCCAACTGCTGGGTGCCATTTAAACCCCGGCGCTGGCATTAAATCACGGAGATAAATATAGCAAACCCCAAAGGAAACCTGAGCCCCCCCTAAGCTGCTGCCTCACATCAAAACTTGTCCGTCTGATTTCATGTGCTCTCCCC
>NW_008591862.1:0-26346 GCF_000691845.1 Merops nubicus | reverse complement strand
CAAGCCTCAAACCACAACATGTTTTTAAAACGAATATCTTTCTGTTACATTGCTTTTTCTAGGAAAAAAAAATATCATCTAGGCTCTGGACTTTTGAGCTTGTCAGTGAAATCCTACTCAGTTTTAACTAATTCCATGTTGTCAATAAGCATACCCCAATAATGTTCTCTTTTTAGTTTTAGAATATTGTACAGTATAAACTTATGCCAGCTAAAATGGATTTAGCTCCCAAACTCTCATTGGACACAGAGCTTAATAAAGCACTGTTGACTGTTGTCCCTTCAGTGCTTTGTGTCTCAGGTTATTCACTTATAAAATTGGAAAAATGATAGTGATATTATGAAACATATATAAGGAAAGGTTACTATTATTGTTATTTTCCATAAGGCTCCGGGTCACATAATACAAGATGTGATCATATTCCTCTAACACTGTCCTGCTCACTGTTCCCTTTAGTTTTTCCTCACTGTATCCCATTTGACACACACTTGGGAAGACGAGGATCACCCAGCATGGCATAATAGTGAATGGCAAATAGGCAATGACCAATGTTACTTTACTTCCATTGCTCAGTATTTGCCATCATGCTCTTTATATGATTTTACAATGCAAGTACATTTAATTTATGATGTATTGAACTCATACAACAGTTTTGTTCCTTTCTTACATACACTGAACACAAGCTGTAGTCCATCAACACAGGTTTTTTTTGGTTTTTTGTTTGCTTTTTTTTTTGCAGACACTCTGAATTCTGTCTTTATTTGCAATACCGAAGCTTCTTAGTAGAGTTTTAACCAGCCAGCAGATGGAGAGATGACAAACCAGGTTAGAGGATGCCTCTGCATATAAAGACTTTGCTGATTCATAGACTCAATTGATTTAATCTCTGTCAGATGCAAGAACAGCTGAAATATTTTTATTGCAGAAAGTTTCAGTCTTGCAACATTTTATCTGGAAGTTTGTTTGGTTTTGGTTTTGGTTTTTTTTCTGGATATAGGATTTGTTTCTGTTAAAAATAGAATTGCTGACAGTTTATGATGTCTACAGTACAGTGTAAGGACAAAAAAAGTTACCCAAAACTCTCCATCCATCTTAACCCATGGTCATCTGTTTATCTAAAGCCATTGGGAGAAAGTTAAAAAGTAAACATATAACACACACACACACAAAAAGTGAACTGCCCCACCTTTTTCCTATAGGTATGTACTCTCACGTTCTAAAAATTAAATAAAGAATCCACTGAGGTAGTTCAGGGAGACTGTCATTTACTCAGGTAATTTTCCTGACAGGATTCATTGCCTGCACCCTTCATCAGCCAGAAATAGAAACGGATGATTTGTCTATTATACCAGACTTCAATCCATCAAGAACACAATTGAATTTCTGACAGGAACTAGTGCTAGATAATCCTGAAGGCTTCTTCCTTCTTGGTCAATACTCGTCTTCGTAAATCAATAGTACATGAATTAATAACCTAAAATAATTCTTTAGGTAGAGCTTGGGGTGAATTCTAACCTAGCTCTTGAATGTGTGAGAGTGGGTTACATTTGAAACAGTTAAGTGACTTCTTATGTCCAGAATGCCAGTAATAAACCAGTAAGAAAACCTTTGTTGTAGTTGAAACCCAAATGAATATGTTGTCTATTTTAGTATAAATTTTAGAATAGAAGTTAAATAAAAAGCTAACCGACAAAAGTATATCTGGTCATCCTTGTTCTCTAAAACACAAACCATATGTTTTACATGTGTGGTATAAGAGAATGGAAAAGTACTTGGTGTCCCCCAGCAGCTGGGCTGGTCTAAGCAGCCTGCATAGACACTAGCCACACTAGCAGCATGTCTGGTGTAAGTAAGCACACTGCATGCTCACAGCCAGCAGCTGTCATGCTGGGGCTTACAAATATAGGAAAATGGAAAGGTCCTTAGTCCTGCAGCGTTCTGAAAATGTCAGGTACTTGTAGCCTGGTAATGAAAAAGAGGAAACAGGACCATTTAGCTCTTAGAAAATGTTTTATTTATAGGGAAACTGGAAAGCACAAGTTGATTGCCTCTCAGCTTAGCTCTAAAGAGCACATCAGAGCTTAGTATCTGAGATGTCTACTGAGCAGCCAGCACCAATGGTGGTTTTTAATGAAACCGTAAAGCAATTTAAGATAGTGGCATCTGAAAATAAGTGACATTTCCACATAAAAGTGTTCTTTAAGACAATGTACAGGAATGAATGGTGATAATAAATCTGCTTTAGAGGAGGAGAGGCAGAGGCAGAGGTAGTTATTTCTGGCAAAGTAAGCAGCACTTAATTTTCTTTCTGATACAAACCATCTTCCATTCATATGTATGACCAACCCTCTATTCTAAATGATACATTATTGAAAATTACTAAGTTAGGGAAGTTTTTTTTTTTTTTTTGTTTTTTTTTTTTTTTTTAAAGTTTTTTTTTTTTTTAAAGAGGAGAGGCCTGTCTATGAGACAGAAGTGCCTGTGAAATATTTGGGAGTTGCTCATATCAAAACAATGATTTTCTACTTAGAATTAATGTTGTATCTGCTTATCATAAATATATGCTACTATTCTGTTTAAATGCTTGCTCAGTCATAGTCTATGTAAAAGTTGTCTGAGGAAAGTGAAAAATTAAAGCACAAAAGGTTTTCTTTTATCTTTTCTTTTTCAGAGCACCAAAACAGATTGTTAACTTCTAATTCTCCCACCAAACTATCTCCACTAGCATGGTCTCTACCACGTGAATATATTGAGTTCTGTAAAAAGGGAGCAGGCAATTGTTTTCCAAGATGCATTAGCTGAGGAAGACATTAGAACTAATTACAAGTCAAAATAAAAGATAATATTTCACATACAGAAAGCTATTTCATTTGTCATTCGTAATATATTCTATTTATTAGGGAGAAGTTAACAAATATTTTGAAACATATATGAAGTCTGGACAACATCCATCAGAAATATGTTACTGTAGTTGGCCCTGCTTTGCAGACACAGAGAAGCTATGTGATTTTTTTAATCCCTCCCACCCTATTTCTTTATGATTTTAGGAACACACAAGCAAGCTTCAAGGGCTGTCTAGAGCACTGTGGCACATTCTCCACTGTTTATCCTACTAAGTTTTGTAGAACTAAATAGGTGATGGCTATGTGTCCTTGTGTCTTTATAAAGACAGAAAATTGACAGGAAAAGTTATAGCAGGTCATAAAAATACTGCAATAATCTATTTTAATCATCCAAAACACTGAAACTTGCAGGGAAATAACTGCATCATTTTAAACGTCTCTGGTAGAATAGTGTGTGTTTTCTAAAGTGATATAAAGCACAGCCAATACCTTTCCCTAGAGCAGATTTTCCAGCACTTGTTTTAATAACTGATGTTAATGAGAATACCAAAGGGAAATGGTAAACTCGACAGTAAAGATTAATTATATAGGATAGAGAAAGCAAGATGAGAGCTTACAGGAAGCAACATTCTTGGTATATCAACATTAAACAAGCAATTCAAAACCTATGGGTGACTTTTCACCACAACATGAGAGCAAAGTACTTCCAGATTTCCTTTCCTGAGAATAATGTTTAGAAGTAAATAGTTTGGGCTTCCTAAGGCAATATTTTTGGGGAGACAATAGACACGAAACACATCGTGTATGCATATGAAGATTCAGAAGCTGCTATTTATGCATTTATTTAAAAAAAAAAAAAAAAAAAAAGTCAATGTATAACATCTATCAAAAGATCAAAAGAGAGACACAGAAATGTGAGAAAGGTCAACTGATCTAAATTTGATAAAACTTTTATTAAAGTAAGGTTTTTAAACTATGCCCATAGTTGGACAGTAAAAGAAATGATCATTGAATCATCTGATAGAATTGTATCTTGTAAGTATAACTCTGTTTGTATTTTTGCTTGGTTGAAAGGGTGAAGCCACATTTCTAGGAGGAACTTAATAATTTTATGCTAATAAGTCACATTTCTGAGTCCTTATGTTCATAATTGAAGCCAATAGCTTAATGGCCATATGTTGGCTTACACATCAAAGCTAGTCGTTTCGTGGCATAGCAGTGGTACTGGGGTACAGCAGAAAGCTGAAGCAAAAATTGATGCTAAGTAGCCAACATTTCCCTGGAGAGAAGACCAAATGGCAGGGCAATGCAAATGTAATTATAATAAATTACCCTTATTCACAAAGTTTCCTTGACCAGGAAGTGCAAGTCGTGTCCCTCCTACTCTTGCAGTTACACAAGTGGAGAGCTACAAAAAGATGTTAGTAAATTGGGATGAAAATATAATGTAATTCCTACATGCAGAATTCTGACATCCTTCTGCACCTTCACAAATCCCCATTCATTTATTCACACTACTGATGTGTGTAAACAATTAAAAACTCTTGAGTTTTTTTTACAGCAAATAACATCCAACAGCGGCATTTCTGCTGCTAGACATGTCGTGGGTTGCTTCAATCTTAATATTATTGTATAGCTTCCTACCTAATTTATTTCTAAAGAATAACAAGGCCTGAAAACAATGTGTTCTGCCACCTATCTCCCTTGAAGCTTTTGGTTTGGTACTTCCAAAACATACAAAGGTACCTGATATGCACCTCTGTGTACTTAGCCCAAGCACCTGTGAAGTACAAAATCTCAGTTACCCAGTCAGCTCTTTCTTCTTTTCATATATATGTGGGCTTTTCAGGTAGCATTAATTTTACCTGGAACTGAGAAGCATGAAAGTTTCAGCGAATATTCTGGGCACAACTACATACCCACTTTTCAGCTTTTGTAGTGCCTGCCTTTTAGGAATCCAAATATCTGCTACGGTTCCAACCGCTGTTGAGGTCTGCATTGATCCTGTTTCTTATGTTTTACTTCCTCAGTGTAACTGTAGGCAGTCACCTGAGAGCAGATGTAAGCAAATATAGGAAATGGGAATGTTTTCTGTGGCCTTTCTTGCCATTTCTATGGCCACTGAATAATATAAATGTTTTATTGTTATCCTAATAAGCAACAGAAAAGAAAAAAAAAATACTACAATAAAATACTTTGATGGGAAAATGACAACAATTTTAAAGCTATCATTTGATTTCTTTGCTTGTATAGATACCAATCGATGCAAATTTTTTTTAAAAAAAAATTACTAGACTGAGGTATGTCTCTCAGGGTTGCCTTTTAATACTTCTTTAAGTATCTGGAATAGGGCAATACAGGCTCCACTTGTCCCTGCATTCAGTTTATGGTCTATCCACCCTGTCTCTCTCAAATATTTTGGTTTTGAAGCAGACATTTCATGCAGGCAAAGCTTTGTTTCAGGGCAATACCCTTTGACATAGTTTTGCTATTTCCCACTACCGTGCCTACCCCATCTCTGTCTCTTGATGTGTCTAGCAGAGAACAAGGAAATGAAGAGACAGAGGAAACTTTTCCGCCTTCAAGGACAAAATTAGTTTAAAAAAAAATAAAATTGTCTGCACATGGTTTGGTTTTGAGTCTCAGACACTTGAGATCTTATTTTTACCCAAACAAGTTCCTCTCTACAGTTTATATTCTTGCTGCACTTGCTGATGCTCAAGTGTATGAGTACTAAATTACAGGAAATACTGACACAATGTCTGCCATGAGTGCTTGGTCTTATAATTGATATAGAGGGTACTGTTACATTTAATGTTACCTCTTCTATCTTTTTTTAATAAAACGTGTAACCCAATGACAGAGTTCTCTAAAAATCGTTGGCAGCATAGCTGAAACTTCTTTTTTTTTCCATTTTTAACAGGATTTAAAAATGTAACTCTATGTTTCAGCAGAGAGTCACCAGAAATCTGAATTATTTCTTCTCTGATGGACTAAATATTTACCTGCTTTCTTAAAACTCTTCCTCACCACCTGTTCTGATGGATGGGTGAAAAGAGAAATTTGATAACTTTCTGGGCAATGAAAAATTCTTTACTCAAGTCTTTAGAGATTCATTTATATGAATCTAATTGTTTTGTTACAGCCTTGTCCTTGTGCTCTGCCGTGTGAATGCTTCAAAATGTAATCTTATTGTCTGGAAACCCAAAATCAATATAAAAGGAAGTGAAGCAGCTAAGATGTGAAAGGAAGAATTTTTCAAGTTAGAAATTAGCATGTCATCTTTCAATTTGCCATATTAGAACTAAACAATTTTTATGTAAAATATATTTGCCATCACTTTACTCCATTAATATGCATTTAATAATAAATAAAAGCCATATTCATTGCAATAGTTCAGTAGGACTTTTTAATCTGTGTGACTTTTTAACCTGAGAGTTTTAAAATAATGCAGCATTTAGAATGACACACAGATTATGTACACAAATGTCTTTGATTTATTTGGATTTTAAATTTAGACATCTTCACAAAGATACACAACACCCTAGTCTGCTATAATCTTAGCCAAAATACTTCCAATATTAGATGATTCCACATAGGAAATCTCACGGTGGACCATTAGCATGCAATCTGTCCTTACAGGACATGATGACAGTGATTACTTTTACTTGTAAACAATATTTAAATTTCCTCAGTTGTAATGCTGGAGTGCTAGCCTTAGATTTAGGAAGCCTTCACTTACATTCCTGCTAGGACAGAGATTTATGGACTTTGCACTAAGAGAAAAGTAAAAAAGGTCTCAACACAGAGCACAATTTCCTCTCTTGATTGAGCAGATGCAACTACAGAAGAGGTTGCATGTGGTACAAAGGCAGCTGCAAAAGCCATACTGCTATGTTGTTACTCACTGGACCTTTAGATTCTGGGGGCCTCATCCCACAAAGGATGCCTGTCCCTGAACTCTTTCAGATACGGACATCCAGACACTGTTTTTCTCACAAAATATGAAAAAGGCTCATCCTTCTGTGTTATGCATCTATTCAATACCTGAGCTTTTAATGGCATTTGAGATGGAAGAGGGAGCTGTTTTTCCTCTGTCTCCTTGGTCATGCAAATGCATACTATAATTAACCCATCTGATGAATGTATTCCTGCAGAACCCACAGTACTCCCCACCTCTTCAGCAAGAGGTGGACTTACTATGTCTGTGTCTCTGCTGTTTACAAGCACAAAAGAAAGTGCGGACTAAAGCACAACATGTTTTTTATCCCACAGCTCATGTGTCAGCACTGCTGGCTGTGGGGTGCCTGCAGCTAAGATGAGACACTTTTGCTGTTTGCTAAGGACAGGCCTATCCAGCCAGCACTGGCGCTGAGCGATCAGTGTTTGGCTTCTCAGGGCCTGTGGCTGCACTGCTTGCTCAGTCGTTGGATGCATAACACCACTGACGTCTTGACAGGTGCTCCCAGGTGTCCCTTGACAAAGGCTGCAGTCAGGTGCTGAAATCCTTGGCATATCTAGTTTTAAGTCATAAAGTCATGAGTCCACACCTCCAGAACAGGAGATGACAGCTCTACCCTACCCCATGAGCTGTTGTGTAGGTAAACATGATGCTGCAGCTCCAGTAACAGTGACATATTCAGCCTATGTAAACTTGGTAGCATAGAACTTTAAACAATTTAAAACCCCCTTACTGAAAATTTAGATATACAAAATGGGCATAATATCTAATTCTTTTAAGCACTGTGGTTTCTTTGATATCTATGTGTGGTAAGTTCTTAATATTTTTTATTTTTAATGTCTCTAAAAAATGACTGTTTTTTCTCTTCACTCTACTGCATATCCTTTTTTTTTTTCATACTAAGAGAGAAGGTAAGTAGTGTAATTCAGGTTGGCTTGCCTGTGTCCCTGATTATTTTTTATAACTACATCATGTCTTGCTTGCAGCAATGAAAATCCTAAATCTAAATCTAATTTTTACCTGTATTGAAATTTCTTAATACATCTAAATATTAGTGTCACTGTACCACATAAACTTTTTATTGCAGCCTTCTGACACAGTGGCTTATTGTTTTATTACATATGAGGAAAGAACAATTTTGTGCTATGTAATGGATCCTCTATATTGTCTAAGGCAACTGTCCTCAAAGACTGTGCAAATTTAAGCACAAGGGATAGGGGGCAGTTGCTTTCCTTCCATTGATTTACAGCAGTATAGGCCCTAACTTTTAATCAGCATATCTTTGTAACTGGCAAGCTTAAGTATGTGCTTCTTCAAACTTTGTAGCAGGAGACAGTTAAAGCACGATCTTTCAGCCCCAGTAGCTGAAAGTACTAATTTACTGTTGTTAGGAATGCCCAAATTACATTACATTTAATGTTTTTTTCACGTCACCCTAGAAGCATTGAGGGGAATTAAACAGGATTACATTTCTGCATACTTGAAGGTGTCTTTACAGTGTTAGGGAGGCTGTAAAGTGGTCTAGTGTAAACTCAGACAGTGAAATTCTGATTGCAGTCAGTGACAAAATTCACACTGATTTTAATGGAAGTAAATTTCATTCAACTTTTAAGGGTGGAAGGGACCATAATAATCATCTACTCAGAACTACAGCGTAGTACAAACCAGAATTCCTTCAAGAGTTTTCTACATAAAGTCTGTAATTTCTGCTTGAGCTATTACATATCTTTCAGGAACACAGGATTTCCATTTAAAGATCTCAGTGATGAAGAACGAAGTATTTCCCTAGGTAAATAGTCCAAATAGTTGATTAGATTCACTGATAAAATTACACAGCTAGTCTAATATCATTCATCTAGCTTCCACCTTCAAATATTGGATCTCGTTATGCTTCATTTGTTAAATTAAAGCGCTATTTGCAATCAGAATCTTCTCATTGTAAGTAATTGCAGGCTGTAATCAAGTCACCTCTTATCCTTTCCTTGGATATACTAGAAACTCTGTAAACCACCTTTTACAAAGCTCAGGTTATTTGAATAGTGTCTTAAATTAAGCTTTCTGTTTGTCTGTAGTTTTTTTAAGGTATGGAGAACAAAATAAGATGTAGCAGTCAAAAAGGTGATCTTTAATGCCAGGACATGTTGGGGGGGGGGACAGGAAGAGAAAGTAAATGTATATATTTTTCTACAAATAAGTTAGTTTCTAATGTATCTATTTTACATTAATCTGACTACAGGAATGAAATGAAAGGAGTGCAAAGATAAGGAAGAAATAATAGCAAAGACATGATATATGGAGTATGCATCTGATCTGCAAACTACTTGAGTGAGTAGTCTAAGCGTGTCTATACCCATAGCATGGAAAACAGTGGTATGTAAGTCGGTGTATTTTATGTTTGTCTAATTATTTCCAAAACTCAGAGTCTAAAATCAAAGAGGACTTAGATGTTTAAAATGTTGATTGGGAAAGATGGTATGCTGTCAGAACACTGGGAATAATGCACAGACTGAGCAGGAGACCCAAGGTCTGCAGCCATTAGTCTGCAGACTACACGGAGAGAGGGAAACCTGGCCATACCTGACTTGGAGAAGGTAAAGGTACAAAAATGTGCAGCTGGGACTCTAGTGTGTGGCATATACAGTATGTGATGTGCTGTGTTCCTGTTGAGGTTTAAGCCCACCCATCCAGCAACACTACCAGTGGGGTGGTGAGGGGAAAGTGCAACAAAAGGAGTGAGACAAAGGATGGGGAGAGCTCACTCACCAATTATGGTCACAGGCAAAGGACAGACTTGGGGAAACAACATCAATTCAATTTAAACAAAACCACCACCAGTTCAACAATTGAGTCAGACAGTGATAAATATAACTGGCCCTTAAATACACCTTCCCCCCGTGCCTCCATTACTCCCAAGACCAGCTCTGCTACATCCTCCCCTAGTGTCGCAGTGGGGCAGGGAGTGGGGCTTGCAGTCATTCCCACTCCATTCCATGTTATTTCTGTCACTTCCGCCTCCTCAGGGGAAAACTCCTCACAGCCCTGCCCTGCTGCAATATAGCATCCCTACCACAGGAGACAGTCTTCCAGGAAATTCTACCAGTGTGGGTCCCTTACACAGGCCATAGTCCTTCCAGCGAAGGACTGCTCCAGCATGGACTTCCCCCAGAGGCACAGCCTTCTTCAGGGTAATCCCCCTGCTTCAGTGGGGGGATTTTTCTCCACCGTTGATCTCAGAGTGCCGCAAGGGCTCAGCCTGCCATCCCACCATGGGCTGGAGGGAAATGGCTGCTCTGGCGTGCCCCCTTGCTCCTTCCTTATTGACCTGGGTGTCCATGTGATTGGGTCTCTCACATCCCACTGCTCCCCAAAACAAAAAAGCTCCCAAAACAAAGGAAGTCTCCCAGCAGGTTTTCCTGTCTTAAATATGTTATCACAGAGGTGCTGATTGGCTTGGCATTTGCAAGAGGAGGATCCAACGTGGAGCTGGGGGAGCTTCTCAAAGCTTCTTACAGAAGCCATGCCAGTAGCCCCTTCCCCAATTGGAAAACCCTGATAAACACAAAGCCAACATAGTACCCTTTGAGTATTGAAAGCTACTAGCCAATATGCAGTTTCTACCTTACTTAGATCGGCTGCTTTCAGAGATACTTGTGGTACATGGATACATATGTGCCCAACACAGTGGGTTCTGCTGTTTTGGTGGAGTTGATTAATAAGGGCATTGTCTGAGATACCATTTCTTGAAGCAGCTGTAAAGGCAGGAAAGAAGCTCTGTTATATACATCCAATCAAATTCCTCATTTATACATCTCTGTTTTCACAGCCTTTTTTGCTACCTTAGCATTATACTGCACCAGGAGTTCATCTTGGGTTGATTATGTTTCATTTTGCAAAAGGCCTTTTCAGACTTCCTGCTTTCCCAAACACAGGCTAAGCTAGCTGGTGAGTGAATTCTCATTCTTAGTTTTCAAATGTGATTTTATATGTACTGGCACACATAAGATCAGCTGAGGCTCTGTTACCAAGTAAGGCATATTCTCTACAAACTTCACAAGACTGCTTTGCTCTTAGCATTATTTAGTATAGATCTGCAAGATTTAATGGCATTGCTGTTCTACGTCATTTATCCAAATATCAATAGGTATTGGGAAAAAAAAAAAAAAATCATCTCTTAAAAAAGTGTCCCTATTCATTTCTTTAACCTTGTAACTATTCATTCCTGTCACTTTTTTTTTTTTTTAAAAAAAAAAAGAAAGATGAGCAAGCGTGTACATAGTTTAAAGATCTTGCTAGTTTTTTACTCACAGGTAGGACTATACCTATAATGTCAGTGAAAATATAAGACAGCCTTATCATTCTCATGACTTCATTACACTGTTGGCTCATTCTGTAATCAGCTGCATTAATATCTGTTTTGGTGTTCTTCATATATACTTCATATATAAGAACCAGCTCTGTCAATCTTAATCACCCTTTTAAAGAAATAAAGCTCATATACCTTTTGCTCTTATTTAACTGCAGAATCACATTCAGTTGATGCTACAGAAACACTCTGTGAGGGCCTGCTGTGGGAGAAAGCGTATGGATCTGAGTGTGGTTTACACTGCAAAACAGAAAAATTTAAAAAAGGAAACCGGAAAACAACCTGTGGAATATCAACTATTTATGGAGCAGATATTCTGCCTGCCTTTGAGGTTCTTCAGACTGGAATTAAACTCATATTGAAAATGTTTGCCAGCTTTCTGAATAGGTAATAACAAACCTGTATATATGAGCTGAAATGCAATTTATAGGTAGAAGTCCTACATGCTTAGTAGGTACTCTCACCCATGGGATCCCTACCCCCTCAGAAGTTCTTTGTAATGATGTATAAAAGATAAAATCTCATGCTGGATCCTTCTCCTGACTCAGTTAACTTCCTCCAAAATATTAAGCTCAACTCAAACTAATAAGGTCTTTTGCAGTTGTTCAAACAGGATCCACTTTATTATTCATGCTCTATCTTAGCTGCATGATCTTGATCTCATCTTGCATCAATCCCTTTATACATTGCAAAACATGAGTGGCTAATATTTCTTTCAGCACTGGTCAGGAAGAATAATAAATATCAAGCCTAAGTTTGTGTGCATGTGTTTTGGTCGTGCTGAGGTAGGAAAGACTTGGACAGAATGCTGGAAAGCTGTAAGATCAGAGACAGTGTTGAGTTTTCTGTGCTTTTTCTAAAATAGTTTACTTTAACTGCAAGGGTATATAATCTGGGTATAGAAAATGAAATGTAATCAAACATCTACTTAGTAAACTGTATTTTTTAAGGTATTATTAGGTGTACATTAAATTTAACTATCATGATTTATAGTTTATTTATATGCAACAAGATAATATGTTTAGTAAGTGCAATAAGATAATACATGAAGTTAATACATTTAAATTTATTTTAGAAACAGGAAAAATAGTAGGTTTTCCTCTGGAATTCTCTGTATCATTGACTTTTTGATGTTAGAAGATAACATCCCATAACACAGACTGAATATTTAAATTACAAGCTCCATTCCTGAGTGGAAGAATTACAAGCCTGTATACACTGGTGGGAGTTTTGTGTATCCATCTTTGGTTTTAGTTCCCTGTGTCAGATAACCATAGATTATTCAGGCTGAGAAGGGATTTTGTGAGGCTATCACTTTGTTTCCTGGTCAACGCTGGGTCAACACTGAACTCACCCCAGATTGCTCAGGGCTTTATCCAGTTGGGTCTTAGAATCTTCAGAGGATGGACATTGTGTGGTGTCTCTGGGAAGAGTGTTCCACTGCTGGCCTGTGTACGTGGTGAATGCTTTATCCCTTTTACCTCTCAGAGCCTGTACACATTTCCAAACACATACTTCATCTTAATGGATTTTTCTGTGAATGTGGCAGCCCAATAGCTGGACATTTGAAATATTCCATCTGCTTCTCTGTAGCTGGACATAAGACAGTGCATTTCATGTCAAGAAAACCATACATTTCAGATGTAAAAAAATGTTGTGTGGTTATAAGGTGATGTTGGTTTTGTTTGTTTGTTTGTGTTGTTGTTTTGTTTGTGTGTGTGTGTATTTGTTTATTTTCTAAAATGTTTATTCGATGAGAAAATGCATACTCTATAATGTTTTATTCGGAAAAGAAGAAAAATCAGTGTGATTTTTTTCCAATACTAATTCTTAGTTTAGATTTTCACTACTGGTTTGCCACCCTTGCTAGAAAATGAGTTTTGCCATAGCTAATTGTTTTCCAGATCTTTCAAGTGTAAACATGGCTTCCTAGGAGAAAGTGAAGATATGCTATAGTTAAGGAGACAGTACATTTCTTTCAACAGGTGTTCGAAGAAGAAATGCTTGTAGTGGTGTTACTGGCCAAAAAACATTGCTAGAAGGCACCACAGAATAAAGCATGGCACAAGAGAGTCAGGAAAGAAAGGTCTTGTATCTTGAACATGTCTTGTGCATTACCAAGGTAATGGTAATAACAGCATCATCTCATATAGCAGCACCATTCCTTTAACAACAGACTATATTTCAACCCCAGCTAGCACAGGTGTTCATCTGTAAAAAGGAAAGGAAAAGAAAGATAAGCACAGTACAGTTAGCCAGCTCAACATGAAGATGCAGTATGACTCACTAAGGACGTGGGGATTATTGTCATACTCACAATGCAGCATGTGCAAAGAACTGGTAAAAGCAAGACTGACTTTTATGTAGACCACCACTGATGTTTTTGAGTGAAAATATGAAACACCTTCATTCCACATAGTTATAATCATACTAGCAATACCAGAGTGAGTAAGGGGATGCTTTGAAATAAAAGTCAATCTTGTAGTCAGACATGCATCCCCTAAGAGGGATCGCTGGTAACATATTCACTTTTGTATTTATTCTGTCACATTTGATTATAGTCAAATTCCCCTAAGTCCTTTAGCTGAATTAGAAATTATGTCTTTATTTGGAAACAAACATGCCCACAAAGGCATTGTGTACCTTTTTGTGTGCAGTGTACTGACTACTGAGATAGAGTAAAACACTTTGGACATTTATCCTGCTACTCAAATAATTGCATGTGATAGTTTCAATACAGTTGTCACTGGAAAACAATGAAATGCACTGATGGTACTTTAGATCATCATAAAGGAATACGAGTCAAGTCCCTTCTGGGAGAAGAAGAGAGAGGGTGTATATATATGTATTCTATGTATGCTACTTAGAGTATTTAAATATTTCCAGTCTATAGTCAGTACAGATATATTACTGATAAAAAATTCACAGCGTGTGATTTGTTACAATACTCCTTATACTTCTTAATACATTGGAAGCAGACAGGGGTTGCAAATAATGGACATTTTTTCATAAATTTTCTTTTGTAAAAATTTGCATTATATAAGCTAAAGGAGCTAAAAGTCATTCCCACCTTTTCTTTTATTTTTAATATATTGATCTATCTGAAGTTAGTTGAAAATCATAGTCAGTTGATGTACATGAGCAGTCTTGTTGTGACTATGGGATACCTGCTGATTTATATGGCACTGTATGGTTTCTCAGAAGATCTTTGAGATTGGAAAAATATACTCTACCTCATAGATCTTTATGTAATGGGAATCTAGGTCATAAGAATTAAGTAACCACCATGACCAAGATTTGTGTAGTGAGACTGGAAGAATCCTGTGAAATGATGATTTATTCTCTGAGTACCTCACATGCACATCACTGATGTCACCAAGCCATGGTCATTAAAAAAACAAGTGATTGATTTCTACTGATTTGACCTTTGCTATTCATTTGCTGCCTAATCATATTTTCTAATATTTTTAATGACATTTCATAAAAGTGCTAGGTGAGAATTCCCTGTTTCATCAAGCATTCCTATCTGAACATAGTCACTGAAAGAAATGTCATGGAAAAAAACCCCATAATCTCCATTAGATAATAATCTCCTCATTTGGTCAACATTTTTATCAAGCTCTACATATTTGCTTGATAATCTCCTTGAACCTCCCCTCCTTCTCACAGAGGTTACAAAACCAAGGGGAAAACTTTTTCTTAGTGTAATAACTTTTTTCAAAAATTTACAATTCAACACTTGGTGTTACCATATAGGCCAGTCTGGATGGAGCTCTGAGCAACCTGATCTAGTGGGAGATGTCCCTGCCTATGGCAGGGGGGTTGGAACTAGATGATCTCTCAGTTCCCTTCCAAACCTGACAATTCTATGAGTCTATGATTTTATATCTCACTGGCAAGACTGCATTTGAGAGTGTAAGTAGTTTCTCTGGTTTGAAACTAGGAGGCATACTTTTTAAGTTTTGAAGCAGGCAGAGACAGCACAAGTAGCAGAAATGCCGGTCCCTTTGGCAACTGAGTTTTCCTTCAGATCCTCTGCAGCTATTTTTTTCTAAACAAGGAGTAATTATTCCAGTCCATTCTGTCTTTAAGTCATGCTCCTCTGACTTCATTTTGCATCAGGTGCAATATGCCAGTTTGAACTCCTCTCAGCCTTCTGAACATTTTTGACTCATTATTCTTCCTCTTGTTAAACGAAAATAATCTGCTATTTAATCACTTGCTTGCAAGCAATCACTCACTAACCTGATATGCTTGGGAAATGTCCTTAGAGCTGTCAGGTGTATGCACAACAGAAATTTGCCATGCTCTATTGTTAGATCATGTAGCCAGGATATGGTTAAGCTGCTGCTGATGTGGATGTTCACTAAAATTATTTCAGAGTCAGTACCAGGTCTTTCTGGATGTCCATAAGATAATTACAGATAATGGTTACAAACAAGCTAGGTCATAGAAGAAAATGATCTATCCAGTCCTAGTCTCTCTAACAGGTACTGTTACCAGGAATTACTAAACCTACCTGTTTCCAAATGTTACCACATAATGTTTATATTACTCATGCTACAGCTGAGACAAAGTTCATGCTCTGATGGCTGCAGTTTTGACCCTTTGATGATTTACTGACAGTTATATCTAAATTCAGCAAATTTGGCTTTCAACTCTTTCCTCTATTTTTGTACAGTAGCAGTATTCTAGAAGTGTTCAGAGTTCGATCAAGATCACCTTCATCTTGTAGTAGACACTATGCATATGCACATTTCACACAAAGGACATAACAAAAAATGTTTTATGAATCTAGTATCCTTTTGATACTCCCTTTCTGTCTTGGTAATCTTTAAAAAAATAATTGCACTGTTATAGACCATTATTATTCTAAGAATAATAAAATAATAATAAAGTAAATCCTCTCCAACCTGTAAGAGTAATGATGTATGTGTGGTTCACTAATTGTATACTTAATTAACAAATTAACATCAAGATAGCATTAGGGGTGGCTGTGGGTTAACCCCAGTAGGGAGCTAAGCTCTACACAGCTGCTTGCTCACTCCCCCTGCATCAGAATAGGGGAGAGAATTGGAAGTGTGAAAGTGAGAAAACTTGTGAGTCAAGTTTGGTCCTAAACCCAAAACAGCTATAGAATCATAGAATCACAGAATGGTTTATGTTGGAAAAGACTGTGAAGATCATCAAATCCAACCATTAACCTAACTCTACCAAGTCCACTGCTAAACCATGTCCCTAAGCACCATATCTACATGAATTTCAAACATGTCCAGGAAAGGTGATTCAAGATGAAAACTAACTCTATCCAAGAAGAAAACTAACTCTATGTCATCCAAAAATAGTACAGGGGCTAACCATGCATGGTATCAAACAATGTCTTAATGTATGCAGATTTACTTTTTCATCCATGTTGCTTCACAGAGCAAACATCTCAATTCTTAATTTCTTCTTCACTGCTAGAAGACTTTTTTTCTTACATAGCAAAGGCTTCTGTTTTTATTAATCAAGATATTGGAGCTGCTCTTTGCTGCTGTGCAAATAATAAATATTTGAATATTTATGCACTGCAATGTGTTGTAATAATGTTAGAGTAGACGTACTAGGTATCCCTAGAGAGAAGAATATGCAGCAAAAACTCTGATAGAAAATTTATTCCTGTGAGGCGACTGCAATACTGCATCTCTGCTAGGGTATAACTCTTATGTGATTGCACTACCATACATGAGCACATCTTAAAGGTGTCAAGATTTATATCAGATTTTAATGTTGACAGTACAGAGTGTTGTTTAACAGTATGTTAGAGAGACAACTCTTTCAATTCAGACATAAATCAGAGTTTTCTGTTGAAACTATGTAATTGGAAAGACCACTTAGAGGACAACCAATTTTCCCCCTTTTTTTAGCTATGTATTTTTCAAACTATCACAAAGCACTGCCATTTATGTGAGTAAAGATTACAAAAAGAGAACTGCTGACCTGTACTGCTATGGCCTGGCCAGTTACTGTTCTCTCCTGACAGACACAGTTGTTAGAGGGGAACATAAACTATGGGCTCTAGAATTTTTAACACTGTGTTTTCCAGGGAGGTGCTGCCACAGAATGATTAAATGAGAACTGCTACCCTAGTTCTGACCATTGCATTGGAAGCTTTTCCAGACATCCTGATCCTCTCTGATCTGCATGGGAAATAAGAAAAAAAAAAAAAAAAAAAAAAAAAAAAAAAAAAAAGAGCAAAACCAAGCAAACAACTCCCAGCCTAATACTTATATATCCAATCAATATTTTAGAGACTACATTGCAGGATTCCATAAGAAAGCTAAACCAATCTTGTCTTAAGACAGAGCTAAATCCTTATTCACAAAAATAGCTCATCTATTTCATGGGGCTTGGTTTAACTTTGAGCTGAGCAAAGGGTTGGCTCAAATAACTTTATTTTGGCTGTTGTGGGGGTTTTTGCCTCCTTGGATCTCTCCACAAGCTACTTCCACTATCATTTCTGTTGAGGAATACTTTTGGCTAGTTCTCTGATGTCAGTCAGATAAGAAAAGAATCAGTGGCTGCGTATAAAAGCTAGTAATTACTTGGTAGGCTTCTCATGAATTAGGCCCATTTTCACTGTGTGAAAAATATATTAAATTCCTCCATAAGTATTTTCTAATAATTTGCATAATATATGTTAATTTTCAAAATTAAATCTCTAATTTTGCACTGACTTTATTTTCTACATTTTTTCCCTAAGAGATACAAAAAAAAAAGTCAGAAAAACAAGGAATTTTAAGATGCATCCATAAAAGAGACCCTTCTTCCACATAAAACTGATGTTATTTTCCAGTAATGAGAGGCAGAGCTTCTACCAGTATACAAAAGGTTGATTTAGATGTTAGATTTTTAATCAAAACAAAATTATATTAGATTTACTAATTAAGGTTATATTGCATGCATTTGTTTCTTCTTAATTAGATAAGTGGAACTCTTTGTTTACGGTTACATAAATTTACTTGGAGGGTAAGCTGCAGCAAGTGTATAAACCTCTGTGTTGTCTTTCAAGTCCTACTCTCCTGAAAGGATCACATTTTCCTCCTCTTTATCTCATGTGTGCAAGCACACTATAAAACCATTAAATTACCACATTTGAAAGGAAATAGATAGGCTCCAGTTTCCCTTAAAATGGGTTCATTTGTTAACTTCTAAACTTTCCCTTAGTAATTTTCAGACATAATGTATTGTGCCAATCTCTCAGTACTTTCAGCACTCAAGTTTCTGTAACTGTGAGACTTGCTAATGCGTTCAGTCCCTAGTTCAAAGTACTACAGACCTTGATTAAATGATTTTTTTTCTGTTACTTGTGTTGCTTACAGTTGGCATACCTCATATTGCAAAGGCATTTTGACTATCTAGTCTTAACCCTACAGGGTAAAAGAACAATGATCAGACACATTTTTATATCTATTTAGTTTTCTATATTTTTGTTTGTAAACATATGCCTGAGTTGAATTTTAGTAAGGTTAAACTTCAGTTAAAGCACTGCAGAAACAGTAGTCCAAATCTTGGAAGTTAAACTAAGCGTAGCTGTCATTTATTATTTGATCCTTTCTTGGATTTAACCAAGCAGGGTAACAAAGGTGTTTCTGAAAAATACCTATTTTCTGAAAAAAAGCCTACATGGATATTTTTTTTTTTTTTTTTTTTACAACTGCAAATTCATATTTAAATATTTTTCTGGCTTCAGTTTGCATAATATTTGGGCACAAGATCTTCATTACTTCTACTATTTCGAGCTTGCAATATAGAGAAGTATTATTATATTTTACAAGTAGTACATAAAGGTCAAGATTTATCTTGCCTACAGTGTGGTATGTGAAAACCAGGTGTTTAATTTAAAACAGATCTGTGAGATATCTTGAAAGCTAAAGCAAACAGCCATAAGGCATTTCTGAAATGACTTATCTCGTCTGTGATCTACAAGAGAATTTTAAAACAGAAGGTTATTTAAATCATCTTCATATACTTCCCCTGTTACGGATGGAGCTTCAGTGACTAGCTACAACAATACAACTAAGTTTACATATCCAAATTTAGAAGATATTAATGTTTCCTTAAGCAACTGATAGCCAAACATCAGTATTTTTAACACTGTTTTAGTCACAAATACAGAACATGGTATTGTATGAGCTTCTGTGAAAAAAAGTAATTCCATCTCAGCTAAAACAAATATGATCAGAAAAAAATCTTCCCCAATGTGAATAGAACTGAAAATACTTTATCACCAGTACTGAAGTAAATATATGCCATCTAGAAAATTTCCCATATTTGTTTAAGTACATGTGCTGGTTGAGTAACATCTTATGCTAGGATGTATCATATGAAGGATGTTGTGTGGCATCAAATGTAGCAGGCTCTACAGGACCTCCATTTGCCCTGCAATAAACTACTCTACAGCAAGTAATTGCAATGCCTAGAGCAGTTAGAGGACATGACTTCTGGTGAAAACCCACAGTTATATTTGTACTGTACTTAGAAAAAGTATTTTGTAGCACAAGTGATGGAAGAGAATCAGGTTGAAGAGAAAAAGATATAAAGCCATAGTTATAATTTTGGGTATGAACCTTACAGCTGTTTCCTTATGAAATTTCCAAGTAAAAAAAAAAAAAAACTAGAAAAAAGCAGAATAAGTGTTGGAGCTCATGAAAATAGAAACTGTAGCACAGACTAACAATGACAGTGACATATCATAAGGCTCTTAATTTATGCCTTTCTCAAGGATCTCTTTTCATTCCAGAGAGCTTGTTTTCCACTAGCTGTTGTTTTTTATTCCAACACCAAAGAATATAATAATTTAAACATTTTGTACATAAGTACAAAATATCTGCCATTTCTCTGATGGTGACCAGCACATTCATATAATAAAAGGTGCATTTTCAGATTCTTCAGATTTCTGTTATTTTACAACAAACTTTTACTGATCTTTAACTTTCCTTATTTTTCTTTCATGCCTTCCCATCTTTTATTTGCATTCTTCAGTGTTGAGGCCTTCCCCAATTGTCTTTACATACATTTGAATAATTGTCTTCAATATCTGCACATGTGGAAATGCTCAAGCACAAGCAAAAATCTTTTGCAAGCCTTAACTACACAAAATGAACACTTAAATAGAAGAAAAAAAAATCTGATTTGGGTACACAAATGATGTTACTATTTCTGTTTTTCCCAACATTTTCTGTTCTTTAGGGTTTGAGTTTCAGTCTACTATCCCTTTCTAACTTTCAGAGTTGACACTTCTTGTTGACAGATTGTGCCTCAAATGGGAGAAAAAATGGGAGAAAAAGGGAGAAAAATACAAAACCCTGTCGGCTGAGAGAAAGAGAATTTAATACAGCCGGGCAAAAGGAGCAGTAAAAAGCAGTAATAACAATAACAGTAATGAAAGAATAGATAAAGCAGGTGATATAAAGCACAGACCACACTAGCTCTGAACTGAATGACTCCACCACTCCAGACCGCACGCCAAAAAACGGTCCTTGCCTGGCTCACCTCTGCCCTCATGTCATGGCCATGATGTCAGGACGGGGTTTAGTAACCTCTTGGTTGGTTCTGTTGCCTATCCTGGCTGTGCCTCCCTCCCAGCTGCTGATGAATTAACCCTACCCTAGCTGAATCGGAACAGGAGGTCATTGATGACAGCCAATATAGCTTCACTAAGGGCACGTCATGCCTGACAAATTGGTGGCCTTTTATGAAGTTACAGCGTTTGTGGTTTAGGGAAGAGCAACTGACTTCATCCACCTGGAGTTGTGCAAGGAATTTGACAGTCCCACATGACAACCTTCTCTCTGAATTGGAGAGGCATGGATCTGATGGATGCCAAGAGCTGAGAGCAGATGCTTTGGGGCTGGCTTGGCCAGCAGAAGAGCAGTAGATCTTGGCATACAGGGATTTATCAATGTTTTCCTTTGGTAGGGAAACACCAGGGGAGCAGAAAGACCCACCAGGAGACAAAATCTCTCATGGGAGAGGCTGACAAGGCCTGAGCATTACCAGAGTAATAGAGACCACCCCCACACCCATAAAAGGCTTTCAGGAAGCCCTTGACACAAAGCAGGCAAACAGGGCACAGTGCAGCAGTTCGCGTGCCAGTTTGAGCGCAAGGTCACCGAAGTGCCGCCAGCTCAAGAAGTCAAGAGAGCTCATCCTTGACCCTTGAAGCAGAATAGTGGGCACTTGTCTGAAAGCAAAGGCTGCAGCTCCGGCTGGGGGAACTGCACCATCTACCCCAGAGGTGACCAGTGCCATGCAAACTCGTGAAGTTCAACAGGGTCAAGTGCAAGGACCTGCACCTCAGTTGGGGCAATCCTGAGCACACAAATACACACTGGGTGATTAGTGGATTGAAATCAGCCCTGAGGAGAAGATCTTGGGGGTTCTGCTGGATGAAAAACTAAACATGAGTCAGCAATGTGCACTTCCAGCCCAGGAGGCCAACTGCATCCTGGGTTGCATCAAAAGAAGCAGGATGATGGAGTTGATTCTCCCTTTTTAATCCACTCTCATGTGACCCACCTGCAGTACTGTGTTCATCTCTGAAGCCCCCAGTATGACAAGGACATGGACCTGCTTGAGCAGGTCTATAGGAGGGACATAAAGATGATCAGGGGCTGAAGCACCTCTCTTGTGAAGACAGACTGAGAGAAATGGAGCTGTTTAGCCTACAGAAGAGTAGGCTCTGGGAAGACGTTACAGAAGCCTTCCAGTACTTAAAGGGAGCCTACAGGAAAGATGGGGAAGGACTCTATCAGGGAGTGTAGTGATAGGATGAGGGGCAACTTTTTAAACTGAATGAGGGTAGATTTCGATTAGATACTATGAAGAAATTCTTTACTGTTAGGGTCATAAGACACTGGAAGAGGTTGCTGAGAGAAGTTGTTCAAGGAACAACTCTGGAATTGTTCAAGGCCAGGTTGTCTGGGTCTTTGAGCAACTTCGTTTAGTGGAAGGTGTCTCTGTCCATGGTAGGCAAGTTGGAATGAGACGATCCTTAAGTTTCCTTCTAACCCAAACCACTCTATGATTCTATGATTATGAGGGTTTGCCTGGTGCTTACCCTAAACAGCTACTTTAACACTTCTTTAGCATGAATGACATTGTCAGAGCCTTGCTTCAGGAAAGGCATAACCACATCTTTAGAGTTTGGTATCTCTGTGGCATGGTATCTAACAGGTATCAACATTAAATAAGCTTTCTTACTGTTCTGTATGGTTTTATTAATTGGTCCAGTCCTACCCATGGAACATATACACACACAATATAGACAGAGTGGGTGCAGCTTGTATTTACCAAAAAGTTTTATACTTGTGTAGGCAAGAACAACCACAGATTCATTACAAATATTTTCTGGTTTTCTCTATCCCTGCAATGTAGTTTCTTCTGTGTAACTTGTTGGGGAGATATACAATGTGCATAAAAATTTGTGGTCTAGGGGAAATAAAAATGTCTTGAACCAGATATCCATGGATACATTAATTAACACTACAACATTGATGACATTTTTTTCCATTAAAATTCCTGCTATTAATAACTCTTTTCATCAGCTGTAACTTCCTTAAATATTCCAATATTTGAGACTTCTCTTTTTCTGAAGCAGGTCTCATAGGAACCATTAACCACTGCTAAGAAAACAGACAAACTAAAAAGCAGCCACAGAGTTTTGTGTTTAATATTGTTTGTGGGTTATATTGTTAATTG
This sequence comes from Merops nubicus, assembly GCF_000691845.1. NCBI lineage: Eukaryota > Metazoa > Chordata > Aves > Coraciiformes > Meropidae > Merops > Merops nubicus. Next base: position 3,437 of record NW_008591862.1, on the reverse strand, counting down.
TAAGCTCTTCTGGAGCCTAGAACACTGAGACTCTGCTTCTCTTCAGGTCCTTTGGCAATCACATAAACAGAAATAATTATAGAGAAGGCAAGCAATGAAAATAGGGCTAGGTCTTTCTAATATTAAACATTTTATCTGGATTCTAACACACGTTGTTCTACTTATTCAGGATATGTTTTACTTATTTCCTTATTATATTCCAGTAAACCAACACTGATTTCATTTAAATATTTTTCTGGTTGAAAAGAGAAAAAGAAATGTCAAACAAATGGGAAAGAGGTGTTAAAATGATATAATTTGTGACTTTAAAGACTTCTCTTTCCATATGCTACAATTTATTTTTCATGTACACAATTATATCTGAAAATATATAAATTTTAAAGCCAAAATGGGCTATACGAACCTTTACATAAGAAAGAACAAATTGCCTGAAGTTTGTAGCTTCTGAGGTAGAAAAAGACATTTGGTCTTGATCCAGTAACTTCAAATATTGAAAAAACTAATCATCTATGTAGGCAACTTTTTACCAGTTAGTTATTTGAATTTTTAAAAATCTGTACTTTTTTTTTTTTTTAATCTGTGTTCAGCCTCCAGCTATTGTGTCTTGCTACATTCTTTTTTCTACATTGAAATTTAAGTCATCTACTTTCAGAAATAGGCTCCCTGAGTTGGTACGTCAAGACTAAGATAAAAACACTTCTTAATCTTCTCGTGGGTAAACTAAACAAATAGATTTCTCCAAGTTTTTCACTAGAAGGCAAATATTCTCTCACTCTCAAGTTACTCTGCTGTCATTTTTTCTAAATTCTGGTTATTCAGACCCATTTTTTTAATGATTGATGTCAAACCTGAAATAATTTAATCAGTGCTGGTTTAGTCACAGACTTTTACATAGAAAACAGCTCCTCTTTCTTAACACTACTTGGGTATGCATGTATTGCATTCACTCTTTAATCTGAAGTATAATAACATCAGCTAGCAATTGTTTTGGGAACTCTTTTCACTGATGCTGTGTGATGCTATCGTTCACCTTTACCTGTAGGAGCTGGATTTTTTTCCTAAGTCTTTGAGCTTGCTTTTGGCAATATTGAAAATTTACTATTATTCTACAATTTTTTACTTGAACTGTAGATAAAAATAACGAGGCCAAGAATAGATTCCTGTGGAACTCTATTAGCATTATTCCTGTTTCTCATTAAAATTACCATTGAGATCTAACATTAAACTGCTTTTAAAATGATTAATAAGGTTTTCACTGATACTGTATGATGCTAATTTCATTCAGGCTGTTATGTGGGATTAAGTCAAATGCCCCATAGAGGCCTATTACACCAAGCAGTTACCTTTATAAATCAACCTTGCAAGAACTATTAAAGCCAATATGAGTTTTATTTTTCAAATATTTCCAAAAACTGTGCTGAATGGTGTGTCACCATCTTCTCAATCTTTACCAGTTGCATCTCCTATCAGTCTGTCTGTGAATTGGCCTGAGCAATATGTAAAGGTAACTGACTTTTCATTACCTACCTTTTTAAATATTAGTAAGTGAGGACCTGCAAAGACTCACCTAGCAGAACTCAAGGAACTCATATTGATAATAGATGAGTTACTGATTGTGATGTCCAGCCTCTTGAAGACAGCAAAATTTTTGAAAGCCTTCCAGGGCAGATCCAGGCAGCTTCCACCTGCATAATACAGACCAGCAGTGCTCACCATTGTTTCTTCTGGGATGACTAGTTAAGAATTAGTGTAAAGAACAGAATTAGGGGTTTCTTTAGAGTCAGTACTCACAAGTCTATGTTATCTGAAGTTATCTGAAGGAAGCAATGAGCTTGTGCACAAAGGTTGATATGATTTCTTTGATTTCTAGAGGCAGTCAGCGCAATCCCTCAGCAAAGGCTCTTAGAGAAACTAAGCTGCCATGAGATAAGACAGCAAGTCTCCACATGGATAAATAACTTATTAAAAGATAAGAAACAAAGCACTGAGAGAAATTTTTATTTTATTTTATTTTTTTATCCTTTAAGTGGAAACTACAGGAGTATGCCCTGGAGGCTTTTTGCTCAATATCAAAGAAACAGTCAGATGACAAAGCTTGTTGATACTAACAGGTACTACAAGTGGTATAGGTGAAGGCCAGTTGCACAGCCTGGGTGACAGAACCACAGATGGTGTTTAGTGTGGTGTGGTGGTAGGATTCCCCCTCGCTCATGGGCTGCTTGTTACAGGGTATGACTCCAAGGCAGGGATGCCCTGACTCCAAGACCCATTAAGTTCTGGGCTTTCACAGCTGATGGAAAAGTACTAGGACACTCAAGTTCTGGATATGCACAAGCCAGAATATTGCAATACTCGAGTTAGGCTGAAGTGGAAAAGTACCTGACAAAAGTAAATTATCTTGGACCCCATAAATAGTGATCCAAAATGAGACTCATTTAAGCTCTCCTGGATCACAGTGGGCTGTATCCAGCATCTCCCCTGAGCTGAGACACCTCTCAGGTCTGCCTGGTGATGGAGTCAACACAAGGCCTGGGTGAAACCACCTCCTGAAGACTCACCTCCTGCCCACTGAGAAATGCTGATGCATTGTTTTGACTCTGAGCTCAAAGGGGGAAATTTTGACTGTAGGCTAGTCTTTTTTATACACCTCTCCACCTACCTAGGTGTTTGATTTTATGTATTTGCTTTTATGAATGTGGGTGTCTACATATTTCACTGGCCAAGTATTTCTGTGTCTGTATGCTTTGCATTTATGCATATACATGTGCTTTTTTTTGAGATACCTTGTGATTAGTGTGAATCTTGCCATCCTCAAACCTGTAATTTAGTTACTGCTTTACTAAATCTCTTGTTATAGTAAGTGCTGCTAAAATCAGCCTTTCATTTATCTGATTTTATTAATAAGTGTTGAACTGCTGGTAAATCAAACTGTGTCAAACATATTCATCCACAACATATGAGCAAGTATAAACCATGCATATGAAAATATGTAATTTTAATGTCAATACACGTGGATGGACTTTGTACTATCTTTTAGTACTCAGGACTGATACTTTGAGTTTATGATAGATTGTTCTGCTAAAATGTCAGTGTCAAGGGTTAGGGGCTAAGGTGGCCACAAATAACGGAAGCTTTCTGTTAACCCCTTTACCTTCCCAAAAGGGAAGAAAAAGGCAGTAAGGGAGAGAGACTTACAGATTAGAAAATAAAACTAAAACCAGCTTTAATGAAAATAGTAATAATAATAAATGAAATATATACAAGTTTATACAAAACCAGCATTGAACACAACCCCCCTAGTGGCAATTAATTCACTGTCACCACCGATGCTGTGGAGGAGGCATTGGGCACATCATTGACAGGACTCAGCAGCAGATGAGAACTGGATTCGGGAACTAGATTCAGGAACACATGAATCAGGATCGAAGGTAGAATGG
>NW_008591861.1:14318-27450 GCF_000691845.1 Merops nubicus | reverse complement strand
CCCGGGGCTCGCGGAGCGGGGACAACCGGCCGGGGGGCGCTCCTCCTGCGTTAACCCTCCCGGTGCCGCTGCAGGTGCGCTTGGCGATAGCCGAAAAGGCTCTCAAGTGCGAAGAGCACGATGTAAACCTGCCGCTGAGCGAGCACAACGAGCCGTGGTTCATGCGCTTAAATTCCTCTGGAGAAGTACCTGTCCTGATCCATGGGGAAAACGTCATCTGCGAGGCAACCCAGATCATCGATTACCTGGAAGCATCGTTTGTGGATGGTAATCCCATAGGCATCTTGGTGTGACATCCTTACCCAGGCATGCTGGGGTCAGCTCTGTGTCGCCGCATGTTGGTTTGTTCAGGACCAGAACATGTTTATGGTCTACAAGTAAATGGGCTCTTCTAAATGGGTGGTGTGGGGTAAAAACATGTTCCTTTAAAACGAACTTAAGGCCTTCCAGCATCTTTAAAAGCAGCTGTAAGTAAAAACCTACGACTCTCCCCTTTACCCCTTCAGGAGGGCTGGACAGGTTAGTCATGGCAGCACTGTGCTGTGCTAACCTTGGGGTGAAACTGCTGCGAAAAATACTGTGTTGAGCAGAGAGCTGCATGACTGCTATTGTCACACAAATCCTGCTACTCTGAGACAAAAAAAAAGAAAAGAAATATGCGTAATTCCAGAATAATCTTGGGTGGAAAAAGGAAGTACAATGAGTAAATTATTTCTGGAGCCAAAATGGAGTGAAGAAGCAAAAAAGTAGGAAGAAAAAATGTGAAACTGATCACATGCAGGCTTTCCACCTTCTTTGTGTCTGTTATTGCCAGAAAACAGACTGCCTCGGTTTTTGAAGGAAATTGAGTTGTATTTATTTAGGTGTAGAAGAGGCAGCATTTTGTGTTTCAGGTGTTTAGTGCTGCAATTTCAAGACATGAGGAAAACTTCATTGTTGGCTGAACATAATATTTATATAATGTTGCCAATTTCATCAAGGGGTCAGGGTTCGGGGGGGATTGAGGGCAAGGTAAAACTTGGTGTGCTGGAGTACTTTTGGTCATGCTTTGAATAGGTTTCCTGTACCATATTTTTTACACCATTGCAGCTGTATTAATATTTCAGCCCTACCAGCTTGTTGCAACTTCACTTGTGCCCTACTGTGGTGCTAAAGTGTTCCATACCACAGTCTTCCATGCCTAGAAGAAGAAAAAAGATGCTCAGTCTGGTTCTCTGATCTGAAGGTCTCTTAAATACGTGTTTACGTTGGTTGCTGCACAGGAGCTGGAATTATTCAAATGTTTTAAAATGAAGTACATGCATATATGTTTGGCTGAGCTGTGATAACCCTGTCAAGTTACGGTGGGTAGAAGTCAAACTTGGACTGTGACTGTGTCCTCTGTACCACTTGGGCACAACCCACGTAACATTGATAATGCTGCTTTTGGTCACTTAGACGGTTCTTTTTCTCTTAACTTTATTGCAGAAAAAGTACCAAGATTGATGCCAGAAGAAGGGAGTATGTATTACCCAAGGGTGCAACACTACAGAGAGCTTTTAGACTCCTTGCCTATGGATGCCTACACACACGGCTGCATCCTGCACCCTGAGTTAACGGTGGACTCCATGATCCCAGCCTACGCTACCAGCAGAATTCGTAGTATGTACTGGTGTAGCTCTGAATGCCTATCAGTTAATAGGATGTTGTATTACATTCATCGTGTGTTTTAAGGAGAATTTATTGAGCACAGATTTCCAGTTTTAGTTGCAGTCCTTAATAATTCATGCATACACTTTTTGTTGATGTTGTAGTCTATTCTGACTTGAAAACGGGAAAGAGGAAGTGTCATTTTTTGAGGCGTCCGTGGAATTAATTTTCCTAATGATTGAAAATGTGATTCTTGTGCATAACAGAAAATGGCAGCTCTAACACAGCTGTATTTTATTTTCTGATCTTGCTGATTATGCTTATAAAGCAATTTCTAGTGGAACAGCTCTACTACTACTCAAATTAAACCACCACACTGAAGGAAACACATTTCTTGTGATTGTGAAGTTGTTAAAGCAATTGCTTTACTCTCAGAGTGGTGCAAATGCAGATTAGTCTAAATGAAACAGAGTGTCTTTAATATAGTATAAGATAATCATCAGGCCTTTTTTGTAGGAGTGTATTAGTGTCAGCTTGGTGCTAGGGGTACAGAGAAAGAAAAGTGTAAAGTAAGTAGCTTGGGTTCATCTGACCAGTCGAAATTGTTAAAGCACAATTGAAATAAAAATCCTGGTTGCAATAATGCAACAGTATAAAATGATGGACTTTTATATCACAAAATCTCAGAACAGTGGGGGTTGGAAGGGTTATGATCTAGTCCAACCTCCCTGCCAAAGCAGGTTCATCCACCTAGATCAGGTTGCACAGGAACATATCCAGGCAAGTTTTGAAAGTGTCCAGAGAAGCAGACTCCACAACCCCTCTGGGCAGCCCTGTTCTAGTGCTCTGTCACCTTCAAAGTAAAGATTTTCCTTATATTTAGGTGAAACTTTCTGTGTTCTAGTATGTGCCCATTGCCCTTTGTCCTGTCACTGGGCACTACTGAATAGAGACTGGCCTCGTCTTCTTGACACCCACATTTAGATATTTGTAAGCACTGATAAGATCCCCTCTCAGTCTTCTCCAGGTGGAACAACCCCAGGTCTTTCAGCGTGTCCTCCTAAGAGAGATGTTCTAGTCCTCTGATCTTCTTTGAAGTCTTCTGTTGGATTCACGAGTAGTTCGCTGTCTCTTTCGAACTGGGGAGCCCAGAACTGGACCCAGTGCTCCAGATGTGGAGTACAGTTTCATACATACTGGTTTCCCATGAAAAAAATATGTTAAGGGCAGAAGAAATAACTGTATGTTATGTTGCCCAGTCCCTTTTCTAGCAGAGAACCTGCTGAAATGAACTCCTGTTTCAAAGCCAATAGTTTGCAGAAATACTTATTTTAAACAACATTCAGCGATATTCAGAAAAATCCTTGGCAAATAATCTTTCCACTCTCATAGCTACTTTTTTTAATCTGGGTTTTTTTTTTCCTGGGTTTAGATGCCAGAGCTGGACAGCAGATTCTGTTCACTTTGGTATCAGACGAGGAGATAAGTTAATTCTTTATTAGTGTTTTTTTCACTGTATGTATGCTCAAGAACTTCAGCATTACTTTCAGCCGTAGAACTGCACTGGGAATCCTGCTTCAGTTAGTCATGGAACATGACCTCAGTCTTAATTTTCAGAACTGCTTGCAAACTTGCAGTCCTCTTGCCAAGAAACATGGCCTGTATCTTTTGCTTCAACTTGTATTTTATATTGGACCTTGCTGGAACACTGATTGGTTGCTTAGGCCCAGTTTATCTACCAGTCAAGACCACTGGGTATTATTCCCATTTTTTTTCTTGGTTTATGTCCCTTCTAGTCTTTGTGCCATGGCAAACTGATTAATGCTTTCATGTTTCCTTCTAAGTATTACGAAAGATCTAAATAGTTCTTTTAAGAAGAATGATGTAATAGGACTAAATAGTTGTAGGACAAGGAACACATCCCATGAACACAACTGGATGGTGATACCCTGTTGACAGTTATGCTCTGAGGTCTCTGGTTTGTTTTCAATGTCAGTGCTTTCTACCATGTTGATTTTTTTGTATGGTATTTTAGAATGCTCTCTAGAACAAAGCCAAATACTGTAAAGACTTTGAAACGTAATGCAACCAAATTATTACGAAACTATTACCAAATTCATAATATCATAAAAAATGATACTGTATTAGTTTGATAAGTTCTATTTCCAACAAACTGTGTTATCTTCTCCTTAAAATTTTAGGCAGGGTGATTCTCTTATTAGCTATGCCATTATGTTGTCAGAAGTTAAGTCAGGCAGGCAGTTTTCCTTACAGTTACATGAATTATCCTTTATAAAACATTAGCATAGGATTAGTTTTATATCTGTCTGCTGGAAACTTCTTGAGCATCACAAAGTACTTAGAAGTCAGTGTTGCTGATCCAATGATGAATAGTTATTTCAAAATAAATTCTTTATAAAAAGTATCTGAAGAGATTAAGAGTGGGTGATGCTTCATTGATGTACCACTTCCCCTTTCTTCAATGTGATACTTGTACACAAGTTATTGATACGTTCCTGTGGATTGTGTTATGGGTGCCTGTGAATTTCTAATGTCATTCCTTTGGGTTTCTGTACCAGGCCAAATAAGTAACACAGAGTCAGAGTTGAAAAAACTTGCAGAAGAAAATCCAGACCTTCGAGATGCCTATATAGCAAAACAGAAGCGCCTTAAGGTAAGAAACCCCTTTGCATTCCTTCCCTTTATTATGAGTTGTTAGTGTCAGATCTTTGTCTGTCATAATGTAAACACTTTATTCACCTGTCATTACCAGTAGTGTCATGCAGTGGTTTAAACCTACAAGGCATGAAGCAGTCTGTCCCCCAGATCAGCTACACACTTCAGGTGTGTGCTGAAATACTGGGCTGGTCCCACTGGCTTCAAAGGTAAGCACACATCAGTGCTGGTGTTGGGCTGTTGAGCATCCTGCAGGGTGAGGCAAAGCTCATTATCTAACACCTCTAATGTTTTTTAACTGTTATCAGAATTGCCACCAGTATCCAAAAGGTATCCAGCTGAATACGTGGAGAAAATAGTCACATTTTATGAATAAGTGCTGTGGTATCTAAGTACATGTTTCTCTAATAAAAGTATAAACTCTGTACAATGATGAAAACACTAACTTGTATCTATTGGTAGTCTAAACTGCTGGATCATGATAATATAAAATACCTAAAGAAAATCCTGGATGAACTGGAAAAAGTTTTGGATCAGGTCGAGACTGAATTGCAGCGGCGAAATGAGGAAACACCAGGTAAGGAATCGTTTGTGCCATGTCCTGTTGATGCTTAGGTGGGGGGAGGCTGAACAGACTGGTTGGTAGCACCACTGCAGGACTGGTTGTACTGTATCCAGTTTGAATCTTTTAGCATATACTGATCTAACTTCACAGGAGGAATCGATACTGTTCTAAATCCTAGTTTAGGTGACTACTGCTGTCAGTGAGGAGAAGTCTTATGACATGAGTGCTTGCTTCTTAGCATAGTGAGTATAATATAAGGAAAATCTCAACTACAGTATGTTATTCTTGGTGTTGTAGCTGTAGGTCTCTTCACTAGAGTGACTGTGACCTTAATGTTTAACACAGGTTTATTAAGATGCTGTTCAAATACTGTTCTGATACTTGTTGTATATGCAGAATTAACAGTCTGAATAAGTGCGCTAATCATTAAGCAGCTCCCTTCCCCTACCCTCTTGAAAAGCAGTAGTGTTTACAAGCTGTCCACTCAAATGAAAGTTGAACTTTGTTTAAATGAGATTATTCTTCTATGTATTCAGAGTCTGGTCTAGCTCCCCGTGGTGCTAATAGGAATCCTTCTTCTGACTTCACTGGGAGCTGCATGAAGCATCTGCCAGTCTGCTTAGACCAATAACTCTTTGCATTTGAGTCTACAAATAGCTGTTCTAATAATTATCTGTTACTATTAAGAGAGTAGATTTGAACCAGGAATTTAAAGTCTAGGTTGAATGTTCTACTGACTCAACAGCAGAAGAGTCACAGAAAATGTTTTACCATCACAAGGTGGTAAAACATTTTGATAGGAAACTTAAGTCTGTCACCGTTTCCAGCAGCCCTTTTGCTTTCTCTGCTGAAGAGCCTTGCCAAAGAGTCAGTTGATACAATATTGATGATCTTGTGAAAACGAACAGGATGACAGGATTTAGTGAAACCCGTGACTGTGACATGCCTCGTGAAATTTTGTCTGAGCTATTTACATTTTTGGTGTTTGTGAAAAATGCTTCTGTCAGGTCCTGGTCAACCTCAGAGCTTCTACTTGTCTTGCTGCTGCTCGAATCCCCTCATTCACTAACTGCTGCTGCCACTGCAGACATCTCTCTTTCACACAGGTTAGCTTCTCTGCTCTACTCCTTCATCATCTTACTTAGTGTACTGGATGAATCCCCAGGTTTTCAGCAACACAGGATAGGCCCATTCTCTGTGGCAGCCTTTCTTCCAGACCTGAGTGACTGGTCAAAATGGGCTGGTACCAGTAGTGTGCCAAATTGTTGCTTTCCTCTGGTGGCAAATGAGTTGACACAGACATTGCAGAACTTCTCTGTTTCCACAGAGGTGTTGCTGAACGTTCATGGCAGCAATTTTGTGTGTCTGATGTGTTGGAAGAACTGCAAAAGGTTACAAATGAGGAGAGAACAGCCTAGTCCTGTTTGAGATCTAGGCTAGAGCAGAGTACTCATGCTGGCTACCAAGTTTCATGTCCTGGGTTTCAAAAGCTCTCGGTGCAGGTCAGTGCAGCTAAGCCTTTTCAGATGGTGGTGGTTCAGATCACTTAAGTTAGAAGTGTGGTGCTGACAGGCAGTGCCTGCTCTGAGCCATCCCAGGAAGATTCACCTCTTTCCTTTGGAGAGGGACCTGGGGTCTCCGTCTGTGCTCCTGACTAATGGTGGTTGGTGTGAATGTCCACCACTTCTCAAACTTCTCAGTGTAGAACCTCCATGGTTTGGGATCTAGGAGGCACAAAGGAAGGATGAGTAGACAAATTCTGTCTTCTCACTGAGCTGATGTGTTTGGTGCAGGCCAGTCATCTGATCCGTTGCTTTTTGAGTTGAAAGTGTCTGGGAAATTAGTAGTTCTTAAGTGAATGTCATAATGCTGAGTGACACAGGCAAGATGGCAAGTTCTTCTGGCAACTGGTAGCTTCTCAGTAAAAGCTAAACTTCCTTCTTCCTTTCCACTCTTTTTTTAATCCAGTTTTGAGTAATGCAGTTGAGGAAACTGTTTACTGTGGATTTTAATTTATGAACTTGAAACGTGGCTTGGTTTTCCTTCACAAATGTAGGGGAGGCTGCTGAGCCTAGGAGCTTGCAGTACTGTCTGAAGAATGGACAGGGATTAGTGAAAAGGTTGTTGGTTAGTCACAGCCTCGCTGCAGCGGTGGTGGTGTTTATTGGACAGCATTTTGAAATAACACTGAACTAAATGTTAGCCCGTCTAGTTTTCCACTTGTATTCCATTAGCTCCTCATTTTGTGTGTTTTATCTCTTAGAGGACGGAAGTCAGCCGTGGCTCTGCGGTGATTTCTTCAGTCTGGCAGATGTGTCACTTGCTGTCACATTGCACCGCCTCAAGTTCCTGGGATTGGCACGAAGAAACTGGGGAAATGGAAAGAGGCCTAACGTGGAAGCCTATTATGAGCGTGTCCTGAAGAGAAAAACATTTTACAAAGTTTTAGGACACGTTAACAATATATTAATCTCAGCTGTCCTGCCAACAGCGTTCCGGGTGGCCAAGAAGAGGGCTCCCACAGCCCTGGGCACGGCCCTGCTGCTGGGCACGCTGGCAGGGGCGGCCTACCTCGCCTCCCTGTGTCTTCGCAAGAGCTTTGCCAACCTGATGCTATCAATTAGAACCAGGCAAAATTATTTTTAGACCCGGCTGTTCCTGGCTGTAAGTGGAGGGCATCTCTGCCTCCCAGGAAAATACCCCAATTAAAATGTAGAAGTAGAAGAAAGGTTATCTCTGTGAACTAGAGCATTGTCACACAGTAATTGTCTTCTGCTGTTGCGTAAGTGGATTGGCAATGCCAAGATATTTGTGGAAAATACATGTTAGGGTGACAACAAAAGGAATCCAGACGAGGACATATAAGGGCTGTGACATGGGTTAGTTAAAGTGATTGCTGTCTCCTTTACCCAGTAGCTGACCTAATTACCATGCTTTTATTTAATAGTTGTGCAGCAATGTGACAACACGTCACTGTGGGTGAAATTGCATTACTCTGCAGAAACCAGCACTGGCCAAATACTGAAAATAGCACCTTAAATGCTTGGAGCAGGATTTAAGTGGAACATAGGCACTGTCCCTGTTGTGTACAAGAGTGAGTAGCTATACTGATTAAGGTCCACTGATTTGCAGTTAGGCCTTTAGGAACGTGTTAAAAAGCAGTCTTGTAGAGCCACTTTTGTCATTATGTTTGTGTAGTACAGGAAGAGACCTGAAACACTTATGAACATCAGTGATTTGTGGGCCACATGAGTGAAATTCTCCTGAGGCATCAGCAGCTGACAGATGCTAGACTTCTGCTAAAATACAAATGGGAGTGAAAAACCTGACACTTGCTTTTTGGAAGCCTTTTGGGTAGCCTTTGACCTAGCCAGGTAGCCAGCTCAGCTGCAAGCCCTGGCTGAGTCAAACCAAACTATCTAGGTTCACATTTCCTGCTTTGATTCTAGCAGCTACTTACAACTTCTGCAGCTTGGGTTGGCTCGATACAGTTGTCTCCATATTAGTGGCCCAGGTGCCCTTTTTTGTTTCCACTCTGAGCACTGGCTGTGTTTTGCATGCTGCTTGGCTATGTTAGCAATTGCATGTGCCTCTATGAAATGGTTGCTCACAATGTGCCACACCTAATGAGAAGATGTATACAAAACAGTGCATTTTATAGAAGTAAATTAAAATAAGTCACTAGCTTTTAATCAAGTTAGGTAGTCTTGATAAAAGGTGGAGCTATAATTTAGCAATCTGCACATTTTAGATCCAGTGCTGGTGGCTGTCGCTCTGGACAATTGCTTTGAGCACCAAGAAGAGCAGCTCTCAGGTTTGGAGGAGAGAGCTGAGGCAGTTTTTGTCTTAGAAGTCTTACTATGTAGCAGATATTAAAATGGATAGAACTGTTGAATCATAGAATGCTTTGGGTTGGAAAGGACCTTAAAGATCATTTAGTTCCAGTCCCTCTATGAATGGGCAGGGACATCTTCCAGTAGGTCAGGTTGCTCAGAGTGCTATCCAACCTGGCCTTGAACTCCTTCTTATTTTTTAATATTTTTCTAGTTGTCTAGCAAAAGAAGACCTAAATCTCAATGCTCTTTTTCAGTAATAAGAAATATCTTACCTTGGAAGCAGTTCTTTTATTTGTCAAAGACAGTTTTATGTAATTTTATTTCATGACCCAGTTATTCTCAAGAACTTGTTGGATTAAATGTGCTCTATTTAAAAAAAAAAAAAACAATTTCATTATCTCTAGGGTAGGTTTAATCCAACAATGATGTTAATGTGCTGGCAGCTTTCATTTGGTTTGTTGTTTGTATATTGCAGTTCATCTGCATTTACTTGTACCTGAAAAATTCCATAAAGTTAATAAATACAGAGAAAAGCCTGTAACTTAATTCTTCCCTGGTATGTATTTCTGACAGGTCATCTGTAAAATATAATACAATCATGTAATGATTTAACTTTCTTTAGAATTAATTTATATTTTACTTTTTATTTCCCCTGTTTTTTTAATGTGTTGTAGATAAGAGCACTCACATTCCCAGAGTTCACTCTAGCAGCCCTGGGTACTGTGTGACACAGGCTAATCACTGATGAAGTAGTTCTACTTCCCTCCAAGCCTCAGTGGTCTCTGCCCTTCAGCTAGCACTTGGTGCCTGCCCGGAGCTGCAGGTACTGCTGGGGAGTGACCACCAGATGTCAGTGCTCCTCCAGGGAGACACTTTGGCCTGCCTCAGATGTGCAGGAAAACACGAGTTTTACCAACAAAACCTGATGTCAGCACAAGATGGATGTGAGCACCCTCATCAGACCAGCAGTCTCAAGAGTTCTTGAAGCAACTGCTTTGGTCTACTACAGATAGGTTCTCTAATCCCTGTCATTTGTACTTGTGTGTAGTTTCTACGCTGGATAAATAAGAGGGCAAAGTTGAAATAATATTTCACATTAAAATGAATGTCACTGAACAGCAATTAAACTGCTCACTTTCACGAATGAACAGGGGTAAAGTTACTGCAGAAGAGTTTGGACCCCTCATTTAGTTCATGCCTGTTCAACTATTGGATACCCTTCTTATTGTCACTGCTCTGAAGTCCTCTGTGTGGCATGGATAGAGGTATCAGCAAAAGGGTTATCCGCTTTTAAATTCTTCAGAATAGGGTGAGACGTAGAAAGACGTATGCTGTATATGGCTCTTTGCACAAGATAGCTCTTGTGTGGTGCTTGTAAAGTTTTTTTTTCAGCCTGCCTTATTATCTTTGCTCTGGTACCTTTGGACACTATTTGGATTAGAAACACAAGCAATCTTCTGGTTTTCGTTTACTGTTTGCTCTCGTCTCACACATCACACATCAGATGGAATTCAGTTAGTGTCTTTGTATGTGGGACCTGTGCAATAAATATTGATTTTAAGACCACCTTCTAGGCTGGTTCTTTCTAAACAAAGCGCGTTTGAGGATGACACAGGATTGCTGTAAGGATTATGATGCTGTTCAAGGAGGGAAGACTCTAGTATTTCAGTTTCAAAGGTGTTCATCAGATTGTCTTGCATGTGTCTGGAAACAACAGTTAACAATTATTGTTTTCTTCGATTGCCTGTCTAAGCTGTATACGTATGAGGCTCAACAGAAGCCTTTTAATAGTGTTAAAAACATGAACTAAAAAACATTAAAGAAGGAGAGCAAGCAGGTTTTGGGTTCAATTAATCCATAAAAAAAGTTTCCCTTCTGAGTGTGATTCTGTTTCTTGGTGCAAATAGTTGAGCTGCAGAGTCTGGGGCTCCTTTCTGTAAGGTGCATGACAAACACAAGCTGTGTCCACACTGATATTGTCATTAATGAGACCAAAGGTTGTGGCCTGACCAGTGTTAGTCTGGCCATAACATTTTTCTTTTCCATCTTGCACTGTAACAGTCTGCCTTGGACGTTCTTTTAAGCAGAGGAAAAGACAACACTACTCGGGGCTTGCCTTCGACAGAGCTGCTAGGGGTAGGCACACAGCTGGTAGGGCTTCACTGAGTTTCAGGGGACTGTAACATGTGGTCTGCGGACCAGCCTCGAGGTGGCCTGGGTGTTAGCATCAACCAGAAACGCAGAGACTTGCTGTGCAAAGCCGTGTCCGCAGGAGAGAGGAGCAGGAGCGATGGGAGGCGAGCACGCCGCGTACCCCCGCGCACTCCTGGCCAAGTGTCAGGTTTTGTGTGTAACGTTTTTAAAGGTACTTTTAAAGTTGTCTTAATTTTACAAGAAACAAACAGTACTAAGGTTTAGAGAGCAGATTATTACGCCCTAATTGTCAAGGATTAGAGCAGTAGACAAAGTAGGTGAAAAGTATCTAGCTAACTGGATCTAGCTGACTGGAGCACACTGGTCTGCACTAAGGTATACAGCATTTTTCTTCATGGAGGCCTCCTTATTAAATCTATCCCTCTGTTCAGCTGATGTTAGACAAAGAGGTGTAAGATGGGCCAAGGAAGCCAAAAGCATGTAGAAAAATCCCAAACAATATGTTGGGGTTTTTTTCCACTCCTTTCCTTAAAAATAAATTCTCAGTTTTGGTGCAGTACCAAGTAAAAAAGTCAGGCACTCAAAACTCAAGAAATTCCAGAAGCCAAAAGTTCTTACAGTACTATTAACTCACTCATACAGTACTCCAGCAGTATTTTTGTTTCTGTTTTTCTTTCTGAGTTACAATCATGGTGCTTCATTCAACGTCAAGTTAAAAATGTTGCACCATAAAATAGTTAACCTGTGGATAACTTAACCTTCGTGTTGTGGGAAGAATCTGTTGGAATCTGCAGAGCTGAAGCCCTAGCTACTTCCATCTTAGCTTTACATCAGCATTTATTTTTACTACAATTTAAAATACCCATCAATAATTGTAGAAAAGTGCATTGTGTAAATAAATACATAATAGCATAAGTCAATATTAACCTACTTTATATTTAACTGTTCAACTATTCAATTCCACTATTTAACTGAAATCAGCAGAGGGAAACACTGTGAAGGAGTATCTGTTGAATTCATGCTTAAGCCAGCTTCCCAATACAGACGTTGAAATTGGACTGCTCTTCAGAAAGGTATTGAGAAAGCATATGCTTTGAACTACATAACGCTCCCCAGACGCTTTGTCACAAGCCTTAGACACCAAACTAGAAGTCTGGATTGCTCTCCAGTAAATGTAGAAGGACCTATTGTTTAGGCTTTCAGGTCTTTTAGTAGAAATAGCTGCAGAGACAAAGAGCTCACAGGAAGTCTGTACCAGACGAGGTCAAATGTTCTTTGTCCAAATCTGGTGCCTCTAGAACTTATGCATCCTTCCATCATGCTGAATTTGAGATTGCTCAAAAACACAGGCAGAAGCCACTAAAAGTTACAGAGGAAACAAAATTAGCCAATGTTGCAGTAATGGAGGTATCAAGATTTCAGTTCCTAACAAAGAGCCAGATTCAGATCTGGTATGAGTCATTGTTACAAAAAAACTAGTGATGCATCTACTTACATCAGATCTGAGTTTGATTTTACAGTCATTATGCCATGAATCATATTTTAAGACATTGCTTTGTAACATTACAATCAACCCATTTGTTACAGATACAATGAAAGCTGCACAATACCTTTCCGAAACCAAAGATATATGCAGAGCTTAATCTTTTGGAAGTCATTTAAGCTTTTAATATGGGCAGCATGCACAGAATAAAAAATTTTGGAATATGGAGTTATTTTTGGAATAAAGAATTCTTTTAAAACAAGTCCAAGAATGTATGCTTAGGACTGATTGCAGAGAAACATCATAAATTTTTTATTCTTAGAATTTGAAAAAGAACCAAAAAGCTTCTTTTTTCTATTCTTAACAGCGAACTGCAACTGCAGTACAAGGAAGCTCTAGTAAATAAAGATATGAGGTTTCTCTTATGTTTTGAACCCCGGATGAGGGTTAACATGTGGATGATGTCCACAACCAGGACAGACAGACCCCCCTGACTGGTTTTCACCCAGGGCCCGCCCAGTCTCGGGTGGGGTTGATGAGGAGATCCCCGCCAGGTGCCCCCACCTTCCGCATTAGCCTGGAGGTGGGGCAAGACGCCCCCTCTGTAAGAGCCGGCTCGGGGGGGCTGGGAGGCGGCTCGCAGCGGCTGTGGGGGTCTGGGGGTCGGCCTCGGTCGGGAGCCGGGCGCCACAGGGCCGCTCACCCGCCCCCTGCATGGGGGAGAGACCAGGACAGGCCGCGCTGGGCTGAGATACGGAGAACTGGCTACAACAGGGCGGGAGGAGTGAG
>NW_008591861.1:11643-14270 GCF_000691845.1 Merops nubicus | reverse complement strand
CGGCAACCGCGGCTGCTTCCGTCGGCCTGGAGCCCTCGGAGAAATCCCTCAAGCTGGCTGCACAGGTAGGTACCCAAAGAGTCCCTGACTTCTCCTACCTAATTTGGAATGAGGGGATAGCTGGGGGTTCACACAGGCTGTGCCGCCAGTGGTTGGTCCCGTTGTCAGTCCAGGGAAGCTTTAGCGCAGGCCTACGTACGGAGACCTGACATCAGGAAGAAGTTTTCTCTTGTGTCTTTATTTGTGTGGAGAATGGCATGAAGATGTGTTTACCGAGAAAAGCATCTTGCCTTTAAAGACACAGGAAGAAGAAAAGATGCTCAAAATTTTAAAGCAAATGTTCTAAGTTTGTTTGAAATGCCCCAAGACGGCCTCTGCAGAGCAGGGGCAGCGGAGACAAGATGCCAGTCGCATCAATCATGAGATTTCCTTCATGCCATTTAAGTAAAGAGGGAAGTATTCTCTCTTCTCCTCAGACTGTCAGACTGGAAACCTTTACTTGGTCTTCCAAAGTCTAATGTGTCTTTTTGTTCTTACTAAAGATTGTTGCTAAAAGAAACAAGAAGAAAAGTTTATTTAGACAGGCAGTAAAACAGAAGCAAAACTCTCATCCTAGCAAGAGTTACTTCTGAAGTGCAGGGTTTAGCCTAATGCTTCACACTGACAACACGTCAGTACTGTTGTGTTGAGGAAGGGGATGGGGAAAATCGTCATGGAGACTCAGAAAGAGGACCCGAAATAGTCAGTTACATTAGCAGGCTGGTAACCCTAAGGCTTATGCTTTGTATGGTTTTGGTTTTTCGTGTTTAGTAAAGAATCAATCCCCACCTCGGTGCCACGCTTCAGTGTGTGCAGTTCTGTCGTGAGGGAGATGCAGTCTCGGGATGTGGTCCGCTGATGAGCGGTAGAGGCTTTGCCTACTTTGAGTGAGACCTTACCTGAACACCTCTTCGGGGGTTTAACACGGAGGACAGCATTGTTATTACATGGTTCATTGACTCGTTTAATAATTACTCTGTTTAATGAGATACTCAGTGTTTCAGCAATAGTTTAAAACACTAATTTAAGATAGCAGTAAGTAATTTCCCTGCTTACCTCCACTGATGATTTATTGGTGTATACAAATTCTGTGGTCTTGCATGTGTTATAGTTAATCTCACCGCAGCACCTTACCTCGGTAGTAGTTTTGTTCTGCTACACTGCAGTCCGCCATCTGGTGTTTCTTTGGAGGGGATGGGTGCTGAACTGGGCTTTTTGCCCTGTCACCTGCCGTTCCCCACGCTCCTGCTGGCTGTGGGCACTGTGCCGCATCTTGTTGGCGTTCGGCCACAGAACGGGATGTTGAAGCAGGAGGCTGACTTTGTCTAACGCTGGTGTCACAGCTGTATGTTACAGCGCTGGGCATGTGACAGTCTGAAGATGCTTAACAAAAGTAAAGGCGATATTCACTAGTACAGTAATACTGTAATATTACAGTAGCATTACATTAATAACCACTGTCACAAATGGGAAAAACATACCAAGAATGCAGATTACTTTAACAATTTATCGGAGCTGATGGAGCCTCAGCTCTGGCTATGGGAACAGGGCACTGCGAGAGCGTGGTTGTCCCGTAAGAAAAGAATAAGGGGCAATAGGCAGACTTCTGGTTTTTTTTTCATTAAATAAGTTAATATTGTGTTTTGTATCAGTGCTGCCACAAAGTGTATTTACAATGCATTGTGTGAGGGTGTCTGGAGTTGCACATACTGACTCTGGCTGCCAAAACAGTTCGGTTTAAAGGAGTTGCCTGCTGACTTTAAGGATGCAAGGAATTCATCAAGCTTTATATGCTCTGAAGCAAGTTTCTTGGCAATAATAGGTACTTGGCATCAGCTGTAATTGATATGACAGATACTTTTGGTATTTCCTAGTTTTCCATGAGGAAAATACAAGCATATTTCTAACTTTACCTTTCTTCAATGCTCTATGTTCCAATTCCATGATTTACAGAAATTAACTCACTTAAATGAAAGCTTCTTGCAGTAATCTGCAAAGGAGAATTCTGTCATTTAAGGTCTGGAGAAATGGCAATTTAAAGCCATGAATACTTATAAAAATCATCTTTTTGTGACTGCTTGTGATAATATATCAGTCTAATTCTCAGTGCTACTAAGAATTTACAGCTCCCACTTAACTCAGTAAGACTGAGTAGGACATCAGAAATCAGGCCCACAGCTGATGTCCATATTGCTAGATGTAGGAAAACATACACAAAGTTGAGAAACGGGTCTTTTTCATTTGTAAAATTCTTTATATTGCCTGCATATAGTGGACATATCTGAGAGAGGGTGTTGTGACAGTGATTGGCAGTTTATCCAAAAGCAGAAATTTTACTTTAAAGAAGTTTGTGGAAACCTTTCTTTATTTTTATAGTTGCTCTAACATTTTCTGTGTTTAAGCTTTTGAGACTTGTATTCAAACAATCTAAAAATTAGATTGAACCTTTGACAGATAATTCCCTGGGTACCAATCAATCTCTTATTCTGCCATTTAACCCAAATACAAGTGTTACTTATAGTTATCCCTGGAAGATCTCCAATGCTTTGAGAATGAAAATACTTTTGATGAGTAGCATATTGAAACTT
>NW_008591861.1:0-11612 GCF_000691845.1 Merops nubicus | reverse complement strand
CAGGAAAGCTCTGGGTTACACTAGTTTTGCTGTCTCACAGCTGAACAGTAGGGCAAGTCTGAAAGTGAAACATCCCTAATGTATTCAGTCCTGTAGGTTCAGAACCCTCCTGTAGCACCTTTGTGGTAAATCTGATCTGTGGTGAACATGGAGCATGTGGGAAGCCTACAGCACATTTTGTCTGTTTAGCTACTATACTCAGCAGAGATTTGACTTCTGAAAGTCTGGTGCATATAAAACAGTTATTATGATCTGTTAATTCTTTTTGAGGGGATTATAATTTTTGAGATAGGGTATATAAACTGTAACTTCAGGATGAAAGCTATGTGGGAATATTTACTGTCTGTATGTAGATAGGCAGGAAAGAGGCCTGGAGGTAGGGTGTTTTTTTTTAGTTTTTGCGTTAAAAGAGCGAGTTTTGAAAGTCCAATCAAAAATCCTGTATTTGAAGGTGAATTCAGAGTTTTTAAGAGGTTCTGCCATGACTGTAGCAAGGACTGAAGAGTTTGACTTGACCTCAGCAGTTTACAGAAGGAGTAGGAATCGTGCTCCTGGTTTTCTGCAGATGAACTATTAATTCTGCAAACGGGTATATAGGTAATCTTTTGTTAGATTAATTCATCCACCAGCCAAAGAATTTTGCAGAAGGGGGGGAAAAAGTGAACATGATGCTTTTGGCATTTCAGTTTGTAATTTATTATTCTCTTGTCATCTTGAACCTGTAGATATTCCTATCAGAGTGCCAGTATGGGGCATCTCATTCGGTCTGTCAAGTCCTCTGCATTTCAGTAACAGCTTTCAGAGCACTGACCCTATGTTTGAATCCCACCCTCAAAACCTCTGTTAAATAAGCAACGGTGTCTTGAGAAAAAATTGTCTGCAAAATGAATTATTATGAATACTGAGCCAAATGCAGTATAGCTCCATTATATTTGCAATGTCAGAAAAAAAGTAGCTGCAGCACTTGAGGCTATGGCCTTCTGGTGAGGGAGATGCTGGGATGAAGGTTGAACTTGCTGATCCTAGAGGTCCTTTCCAGCCAGCGTGGTTCTGTGTGATACGATGTTATAACAAGTATACAGGGGAATTTATAAGATGTGCTGTAACTCACATTATTGAGGAAATAATACATTTTGGATAATCCTGAATTTTAACAATGAAGTACCCATATAAAATCTTTCCTGCTATATATTACCATGTGCCAAACAAATGTAAT
The DNA here is from genome assembly GCF_000691845.1 of Merops nubicus. Taxonomy (NCBI): domain Eukaryota; kingdom Metazoa; phylum Chordata; class Aves; order Coraciiformes; family Meropidae; genus Merops; species Merops nubicus. Next base: position 10,396 of record NW_008591861.1, on the reverse strand, counting down.
GAATTTGTCACAAGAGACAGGGTAACTTCTGTGTCCTCCCTCCCATGCTTGTTCTAGTCCATCAGAATGGCTGTGAGAAGACAACCATTTTGTCTGGTCACCACTGCTGAGACAAGTCTGCTTAGCTGCTCTGCATCAGAGACTCGCAGCTCACGGGGAGGACAGTCTGCATTCTTTCTCAGAAGCACCACAGGTATCTTTACTTGCAGACCTCAGTAGCTGATTGGAAGTAGACATCTGGTTTTTCTGTCTTGTAGGCTGAACAGGGAAGTCACAGCACAGGTGTTAAAGTAAAATAAAAGTAATCTCAAACAGTTCCTACTAGAGGACAAAAAGTAACATAATTTTGCCTCACATTGGTGCTGCTTACATTGCTTATAAATGTTCTGTTAAGCAGGGTCTAGAACATGAGAATCCACCTCTCCTTTACACACAAGTGTGTAAAACTGGGATTTCTCTTGCTTTTTCTGGCCTTGTGAGTCTTGATACTTGCCCATTGCATAGTATAAAATGCAACGCAAGAGCTGGGAACAGCTTCTTGTGAAACATAGTGTATGTAGTCTGTTTTTTGTCAAGACAGCATCATATATAGTAACAACGTGAGTTATTACTCAATTGTAATTTTTTTTGTTTTTAATTTCCAAAGTACTGATGCCAGACATAGTAAATCCTGTGATAACTATGTGTACAGAACATCTTCAGATGATAAGCCAGGTGCTGAAGCTGATTTCTTTAGTGCTCAGACAGCAAAGAGGGCTGGAGAAAGGATACTGAAAGGTATTTTTACCTTAAGTGGTAAAGGGAAGCTGTGGCAGAATGGACATTTGAATCTTGTTGTCACCAATATGCACCTGCAACAAAGAAGGCCAACAGCCCCTCCAACCTCAACAATTCTGTGATTCATTTGGATCATCTGTAACATATCTTTTTATATATGCGTCATTTACCTTGAAGCGTAGATAAAATGGCAAACATGTACAACTATACATATATGAGTGAAGAAATAATTGTACAAATGCATACCAGCTGATTCAATTTACTTCAAGAAATTATTTTGGAATAGAAGAAAAGCTTTTAAACTAGAAAACATAGCCTAAAATCCAACTCTGAAAAGAAATTATAAACTGACTCTTTCCACAGTGACCTAGACCTCGCATTTAAAAATAAATTATCCAAAATGAAAACTTACAAATGGAAGAAAGGCTAAGGGGGGAATTCAACTGAGGGCAAAAGACGGGCAGCTGAGGATGGTTCAGTCTCTCAGAATAACAGACCATCAGCCACTTTTCTATGTGCGTGAGATGCAAGGAAACACTTTTAATGCCTCAGTCTACTTATTGACCGGGCTGTTTATTGTTACTTTTACTAAACTTTTACTAAACTTTTGCTTCTGGGATTTCCTTAACCTCTGTTAGCAGACATAATCCAGAATTAAACATTAGTACCTAATTTTCTCAGAGAATGCCTCACGAAAGCAATCGTGTTTCTGTAATCCCAGCAAGGATGGACGGGGCTGCGTGTGCACACCAGGCAGGCTCTGCAGCTGTGTTGCCTTTCCTGTGGCTGATACTGTGACAGTTTTGATCCCGTAATAGAGACGTGTTTCTAAATGCCAACTGATCATCGAGCCCAGTACGAGCCTCCTCCTCGATTGCCAAGTAGTGCACTTCCTTCGAAACACGTCCCTACGATGCACATATTGTTCATGCACTATGGTGCAGGACTGAACAAGGCGAAAGCTGCAGGTAAGGAGTCTGTTTAAGCAGTAGACTTAGCAGGGCTGAGCAAAACACCCGAGGCTTTCCACAGCCGTTTTAACTGTCCCACTCTTCCTGGGCTAAAAAGCCTCTAAGTACGGAGTCACAGTCATCCAGGCTAGCAGGGGCCCTTGTGAGTCAGTAATTGTCTCTTGTTACTGTAAAGAGAATGCAGTTAATGACACAGCCCGAGTCACCAAGTATGCCTGGAAGGGTGAAACTCAGCACTGGGTGAGGGGCTAAGAACCAGGCAGCGTGGCAACCATCCCCAGATCGGTATCTGGCGTTCTCCGGTGCCTGGGGGAGCTGACGGAGGCCGCCTGGCCCCAGTCCTCTGATGGCCTAGCCCTGAACAAAAGGCGCCAGTGCCTCCACCCATGCAGGTGTAAATCAGCGGGCTTTGGGCATTAACCCGAGTGATAAGATTGTCTGGAGTCATCCCCACCCGCACTACACCCCGGGGATGGAATGTAACAAACTCAAGTGTAAATATCCCCTCAATGTCGGCCCCAAAACTGGGACAGGTCGGCGCGGGACCCCACCGATGGCAGCAGGGACTGACGGATTCGCTCCTTCGCCACCCCCCGCCTGGGACGCCGTGTGGGTAAGCTCATTTACCTCAGCCAGCGCTGCGGGACAGACTTTCCTCCCCGGGTGTACTCCTATTTTCCTCCTCAGGCGCATTTCTGTGCTTCCCTGAGGGTACCCTTGGTTCTTGGCGCGACTTTACCGTGTCTTGGTCTGTTGTGTGTTCTGTTCGCCGGGCTTGTCTATTCGCTGGGCACCCGGGCCTACCGCGGGCAGGTTGTTATTATTTTGGTGTGTGTGTTTATATATATATATATCTAGTGTGGTGTTGTTATTAGCAATAAACCTTTAGCTATACCCGTAGCTTTTAATTTTATCACGTGCAATCCAAAAGAACCTTTAAACGTTGCTGTAAATAAACAATTAGCATTCGCCTCCCGGTCTGCGTCTGTCGAGTATCCGGTGCCGGCCACACAAGGCCGGATTTGTCTCCCCCCTTTTCGCAACAGTTACCGCTGAAAACACTCATATATCCTTTTGTGATCACAGGGCAGACTGGGGAATCGCCGCGGAGCAGGGAAATGGGAGCTTGTCAAGTCTGTGGGATTTAAATCTGCAGAAATGTTTTTGCTGCTTTCCATTTGCTCTGATTTTAATGCAAGATTTTCTGGACAAAGAGGTATACAATCTATAGGAACCTTTTCTCCAAAGCACATTAAGGTACTTTAAACCACTTATCCAGTGGCTTAAATGCCAAGAAACTAGAATTTCTGGAATGCAATGCTTGAACAAATAAATTCAGAAAACTGGAAATAATTTGCAGTGATATTTGAATTGTAGCCATAGCTTCCGAGGAAAAGGTCAGCAAGGTGGTGAGAATTCTTCCCAACTCCATGGAACTGCCCGGTCTTATCTCTGAAGCTGATCCTGCTTGGGTAGCATATTAAATAACTTCAAACCACCCCTGTCAACCTAGATTGACCATGACCAATAAGGATTGAACTAAACTTTCAGTTTAAGAAAAAATACTGGTGTGTGTGATAGGATATTCCCTCAGAGCACTCTGCCGTAGCCCACTTTATCTGCAGCAGCATTCCAGACAAGGCCCTCCAGGTAGGGTACCTGCAGGACAGCCCTGCACAGGAGAATGCTTACAGCAGATGGTTGAATGGTGTTGGCAGGTGGAGGTCTAAGCACTTTCTTTAACAAATGCCGTGAGAGTGCTATCGATCAGTATTTAAGCAACAGTAGCTTCAGCCTCTCCTTATCTATACATTCCTGATCTATGGGGCATATATCTTTAGACCTGCTTTATGTGAAAAATGAACCTTCCTGAGACTCCTAAATGCTGGTCTTGACCATTATTGCAAGTTTTCTAATTGTCCCTGATGAACAGTCAGTTAATTTCTGAATTCTGTTAGGTTTCAGTTGTGTCTGGTCAAAATGTCGTGTACAGGCACATAAAGAATGTGGATGACTTTAGAGTCCACAGAACACAGATTAAACCTCAGATTCATTTTTAAGCCTGTTGCTTGCCAATGCTTCCTCCCTTGTCTTTCATTGTTTAAAATTCTTAAGAAAGAAAACTACCTACCTCTGTACTAAAATGCTCCCTGTGTTAGAAGGGAACTAAAGGGACTTGAACAGATATCAGAAATTCCTGAGAATAAGACAATAGCTCTTGAACCGTACCAGAGCTAGTCCATCTGCAGTTGGATGCAATATCCTGCTTTACATATGTCAAAAAAAGGCAAAAATCCCCAGCATAAACCAGAGGTGAGTGGCAGTATTCCAAAATTAAGCAAGCTGCATGAAACATTTCAAGTACTTTTTTTTTGAGACACGGTGTCAGAGGGAGGGAGATCTTGTTTCAAACGAGGACAGGCAGACAAAAGGAGCTAGGTTTTGTTCTGTAAAAGCAAAATATTTTCAAGCAAATGCTCTGTATTGTGAAATGTGGAGCCCATAATGATTTCAATATCTTTCTGCTTTATAGCAATAGTTTCCTTTAAATTCTACATTGAAAACCTGGAATTTTTATGGGAAAATACCTGGATATTTTCCATCATCCTTGTAATGTCTGAATTTTTTTTTACATTTGACATATGATTATAGTTTGTAGTTTGTTATGGGATATAACCTAAGGGTTATATCATGTAAAATTCATCCTGTGCAGCAGGCCAATTGCTGGAACACATGAGTGTAGGCAGGAAGACTGGAGAAGGCATCAAGCCTGGGAAAACCACAGGAAAACAAATGGATCAATTTACAATGACATTTGCAGTGTGGACCCTTTTGCCCCTGAACACAGTGGGAGATCTGGCCTGTTACCAGTGCACACAGATATCAATGGCCCAGTGGAGGGATCCATTGTACTGTTGATTTTTTCAATGCAGACAATCTCCAAATGCTACTGAACTTTAATTTACAAACCTCCTGGTGTCAGGTAGCATGCAAAAAGGAAGGAGATATCCCCATGGCTACACTTATTTGGTTGTTGATTATTTGGTTGGACTTTGAAGCGCCAGAGAACAAATTCAGGTCAGTCCTAAACCTCAGCTTACATACTTGTGATCATAATCAGCTCATGACATGTAACAGAGCTGAAGTGCTACAAAGGTGATGTTTATCTGTGTCTTAGACTTTCTTCTGCTGGTCACTTGTTCAATATAGAATGATACTGTCATCAACAGGCAGACCAGCAGCCAAACTCCTCCCTCTGCTCCCCCATCCCACCCCAGAGATCCAGAGTGACAAACCAGCAGAGGGAGGAACAAGCCCATGCACTCACCCACGACAGTGGGCATGAAGAAAGGAGGGAGCTGGGCAAGGAGCCAAGCCATGGGCAATGGGAGCAGCTGGGCCACGAGCCCAGTTATATACCAGGGACTCAGAGACAGCTTCATGCTCTGGACCCATCATCCTGGGAACTCCACTTCCCACAAAGAGTCAGGGAGCCCTTCCAATAGCCAGAATCCCCACACAGCACATACACTGTGTGGCCAAACCTCCCAGCCTCGCCCCCAGCAGAGTCAGCTCTTACAGAGGTGGCTTCTTGCCCCACCTCCATGTGAATGTGGAAGTTGGGGGCGCTTGGTGGTGATCTCCTCATCAGTCCCCACCCAAAGCTGGCCAGGCCCTGGGTGAAAACCAACCAGGAGGGGCTTTCCTGCCTGATTGTGGCCATTGTCTGTATGTTAACCCTTATTCAGGGCTAGGGGTTCAACCCCAGCTCATCAGACTTTGAACTTAATAGCTTGGCTGGACCTGAGAAATGAGATGAAGGTTGGAGACACAAGCAGGTGCTGAATGATGGACAGCTGTTTGAGCAAGGATTAGCATCTTGACCTTTCTCCATGATAAGAAAAGCCAAATAACAAACAGATAATCCTTAACACAGAGAAGGAAAACCTGATAAAGAGCAGTACCTAAAGCAGGTTTAAGCTGTCCAAATGAGTGATAGAATGTGTGCAAAAATGGTTTCATAATTGCAGGTGAAATAGCGACAGGCAAAGAAAATTTGCCAAAGAATAAACTAGAAATCAATAGTTTAGACAACATGATGAGTTACAATATCTATAAGTAATTATTTTATTCTAAAAGGAAAAGAAGGGACAAAGTTCTGGAATGTAAAATGACATAAAAATAGGTTGGATCAGTATTTGCAAGTGAAGAACCAGGACTAAGAGAAAGGGAAAATGGCATGGAAAGTATGGCGTGTAATGGTGTTGACTCCTGTGTCACAGGAAGGTTCCACCAATAAGCATTGGTGAATAGCCTTTGGGAAGAGAAAACTGTCTGTGGTCAGTCTTTGAGAAAACAGAGTAGGTAGGCATTGGTGCCAGAAAGGATTGGGAAACACAAACATTTTAGAGCAGAATATTTTACATATCCTTGCTAGTTTTATGAACTTTTATCTTCATTCAATTTTCATCAGAGTTTCAAGATCCAGCTTATAACTTATTGAAGAAGGGGTTAATGTTTGGGGTGTTAATTTACAAACAAACCCCAAACTTGAACAATAAACAATCCCCTCCCCTCAATAAAATAATCTTGAGGAAGATAGAAAAAGGGGGATTTTTTATTTCTGTGTAAGTAAATCCTTGGAAACTTCTGCCTGGATTGTTCTGTGGAGAAATGAGGTCACATTTGGCTAGCATCTCTTTATTGTCAGGGTAACCTGCTCCTTTGGCTTCTCCTGCTTAGTTGTGTGTGTGTTTGTGCTCGCTCTCTCACAAGGGCCTGCTCACAGCCTCTGACAATCCTGCAAAGGAACTGATTTCATGTGGTTTCTTTTTCTTCCTATAAAGCACCTGTAGGTGCTTTAGACAGGTACAGGCCAAGAGGTTACTGAATGTTTAGTCATCTTTGATCTTGGCATTCGTTTTGGTTTCTTTTTCAAGAAAACGTATTTCTTGTATAAAAGGTTGAAACTCTGAAGTCTGTGTTGTAGAAAACCACCTTCCAATACTAATAACAACTGTACAAAGTCATTTCAAAGTAACCTCATATTATCTAGTTTATAAGGAACAAAGAACAAGAATGTTTGTTTTGGGGGCTTTTTTTCTCTTAATCTGAAAGAAATCCAGAATTTATCTGCTCTTTGGCCTTGTAAAGAAGTTTATATGATTTAGTCGTGTGACTGCCGTGGAGCTGTGGCCCTGTGCTGGGGACTGCCATGGAGCTGTGGCACTGTGCTTTCTGAGGAGCTCAGCTGTCAGTCTGATATTTAAAACATCAAAATTAATTCTGTATTTTTACATATTATTCCAAGCTCAACACACAACTTCAGAGGATGTGAGTTTATAGGAAAAGTTAACATTTCCATGAGTGCAAACAACTACATTGTGATTTTAAAATAGTGAGAAATAAAATACTCTCAAAGTGTTACACACCAGAGGGGTGCAATGCTCTGAACAACCCCAGTAACACGTGCATAAACGGGATGTGAACTCCCACATAGTGAGCTGCGTACCCTCACAGAGCCAAATCACTCTGAACTGAAGGTATTATAAGATGGCTTGGTGGTTGCACAGTCCTGGGACCAGTGGGGACTGCACCAGACTCCACCATAATTTGTGAAACAGGGAGTTTCTGTTTTTAATAAAGGCTCTGAGTCTGGATACAGCACAACTAATAAGGCTGAAAGAGCACCAGTGGAAATGAAGGCACTTGAGATGGAAGTAAAACTCACTGAGGTTAAGTTCTAGCCTAAACTGTGAAGGTACTGGCATTTCAAAACCAATTAACAAGGATATTTACTCAGTTGAGCTAATTAGTAGTATTGTGCATGGATGAACAATAAGAATGGAGAGCAGAAGAAAAGGGGGGGAAAATTTCTGGGCAATGTCAAATATATTATCATAGCCTGAACTGCATTAAAAGACTGAGGACTAATTTTAAAGGAAAAATAATTAAGCACATGGAAGTAAAAGGAAAACAGGATAAAATGCAATATAAGTTTACCAGAGACTGATCTTGAAGTTTAGCCCAATATTTTTCTTTAATAAAAATGGATTTTTAGACTAAAGAAATGCAGCAGATCTATCTGGATTTCAGTAAAGTGTTTGATGTGCTGCCACATAGGAAATTACTTGCTAAACTGAAATAAATGGGAATTAGAAGAAAAAATTGCAAGGTGGCTAAAAAGAAAACTTCATTTTATTTTAAAAGGGAACTTTCAGGCTAATGGGAAGTTACTAGAGGCCTTCATAAAGGATCTATTTTGGGCCAATCTTCCTTAATATTGTCAGTAGAAATCACTGAAAAAAATGTTTAAAGAGGATTTGTTGACAACCTAGAACAGAGTGAGGAGGAACATAAAAAGCCAGCAGGCTGGAACTGATTGACCCACACACACCAATAGGATGCTGAAGGATCTGTGAGCATTGGGGGGGGGTTTGAGATGTTACAGGCAGCAGTCAGCCTATTACCTTGGCAGAGGGTAAAGAGTCTAATGATATAAAGGCCAGCTGATCTGTTAGTAGAGTAAGTTAAAAAAATAATAAGTTCTCTGGTAAGAACAGAATTTGCTGTTGCTTATTTTGTAAAGTGAGATGTATGACATTTCTGCTTTCGTGCTGTAGACTTCCAAGTGTTTGGGTCACATAAGGTTTTATTTCTGCAGACCAGTGCTGCATGAGTGGGTGCTGTGCAGAAACATCGTTTCCAAGCAGCCGGAGCAGGGACCTGCACACAGCCACGGTACCCTGCTTCCTGCATTTCTAGCAGAGAGGGTGGCAAAAAGTGTAGGGCAGCAGCTGGCCAGACCTTTTCTACACCCTCATGGTCTGAGCTTCAAATACGGAGCAGGCTTCAGTTAGAAACTTGCCAGTTTTCCTAGTCAGTCTCTTGAGTGCCTCCTTGGCAGGTATCTAAAGGATGGATCGGTACTGGGGAGCCCCAGTTTCCAGGTAGCTCAAGAAAATGTCCATACTGAGATCAAGGATCTCGATGCCTGGGAAAGGGAACTCTGTGATTAGTTTCCAAGAGCCATATCTCTGAACCAGTTCTATGCGTGAGTGACCTCAGGTTGAAGGTCCCACACCTTCTGAGTCCCACAGCTCTGGACCCTTTCTCTATGAGCTGCCCTGAGGCTGTGGCCAGAGGAATCCTGGCCATTACAGACAGCAGCTGGCACAACAATAGCATGCCAGTTGTGCAGAAGCCCCCCACTAACCTATTTCAGTATTGAGTAATGCACAGCTGTTACTCTTATTGGTAATAGTGATTGTATTTGATACAGTTGTTGACTGACAGGGATCCTAGGGAACACATTTCGTTTTGGAAACACCTTGTGTTTGAGAGTTTCTGAAACTAAATATGGCTGAACTTCAGTTCTGTGAATATTTTCCAATGTTTGGCTTTTCCTCCCAAAGCAGAAAAATATTCTGGTAATTTGGAAATTATCATAGAATGGAAATTCGTTTCCCTGGCCAGCTCTATTTATGAACACATTAATTCAAGCACTCATCTACCAACAAAAGGCTTTCTAGCCTTCAATTAAATTGGAAGTCTGTGCCTTAGTGTTGTCTCTCTGGTTTTCTTTCCACAATCTATTTGAGATTCTTCTACTTTCACTTTAATGTTGGCTATGATGGCATTTGGAATCCATTAAGAAACTGTAAGAATGCCAAGGAGTTTATTTTCTTGTGAGGTTATAGGTGACACTTGAAGAATAACACTTCAGCTAGCAATCCCTTCTCTCGTCTAGAGAGACCACTTATTTTTGATGGAATTATTTTAAAAAAAAAAAAAAGGTAAATAGTAGAATGGAATGCTTCTTCAGATCTTCCTCATGAATGTGGTCTTACTCTCAGAATGTCTGATATGGTGATGCTGACCAGGACCACTCTTCAGTGTTAATTTTAGGCCTATGTATTTGAAAGGCTTGTCCTGCAGTCATGAGCATTAATTCTTTGTGCACCTTTCAGAAGATAAGTATGATCGTCTTACGTTGGTTTTGAGTCTTTATTCTCTGTGCTTTGTTTTTGCCAAATGTAAAAAATAGAGCCTTCAGGGATATATTACACTAAGTGCATTGGAAAGAAAAATATTGGCAATACTCTGGAAAAAAAAGATTTGGATAGTGCTAGGGGGGAAAAGAAGTGACCTTGCATCATACAGTTGACAAATTTTGCCAAGCCAACAGCCAGCCAGAGTTAATCTGGCATTGCTCTCAACAAACCTGCAGCAATGCTATTACAGTTCCACTATGCTGTTTATGAAAAGCTGAGCTAGTCTGGAAAGCTTTACATGAAAGACAATTCTAGGAAAAAGGGGAAAAACATGTAATTATTGACAATGCTCATGTCTGAAACCTGTTTTTTGAATGTACATTAGAAACCATGAAAGTAAATACTGATGAAGGGAGAGATTGTGTTACTTCCTGATTTTAAAACAATAATACATTTTCTACTCTAGCAACTATCTCATCTTTGTATTTATAGAGGAGAGTAAGAATGCTTAGGACAGATGTGCTTTTGCCTGTGTTCCATTCTGAAAGCTGCTCAGGACTGGTGTGCACAGTCTGAACTGATCACTTATTCCCTGTCCAGAATAAGAGTATGAAGGCACCCTGCTTCTACAGAATCATAGAATCACTCTGGTTG
>NW_008591860.1:0-248 GCF_000691845.1 Merops nubicus | reverse complement strand
TTGTGCAAACAAATTTCATACTGCTGCGTCACTTGTTTGACAGTAGTATATAGATTCTGAGCAGCAATGCACTGACTTAAATATTTGTATAAAGCCTCAGTTCCCCGATGGGTTTTTCTATGTTCTGCCATGACCACAGCCCATAATAATGCAATTATCTTGCCCTGTGGGGTTTTAGCCCATTCATCCTTATTTATCTTCCCTCCTAAAACTTCAATTAGTTTTTGATCCTCTTTTGAGTATCTGGG
>NW_008591859.1:59260-73554 GCF_000691845.1 Merops nubicus | reverse complement strand
ACGGTGCCCGCAGCCCAGCTGGGCAACCACCCCCCTCCTTCTGCTGGCCCGAGGGGCTGCCCACTGCTCCCTCACCTCCAGCTGGAGGTGACACGCCAAAGGGAACGACCCCAGCGGGGCAAAAATAAAAACCTCTCGAAGGAGACAATTTCTATGCTAGGAAATGTCACCAACCCAGATCCCACGGGGTCTCACTAACTAGTAATTTAATCACTCAAATCCCTCTCCAAAGGTGCAGGTTCTCCCCCTGAAGAAAGGGCTGGTGGCCGGCAGCCCTGGAGGGGAAGGAATGTCTGTGTGGTTTTTACATTCCTCTCCCTTCCCCTCCCAGTTAAAACAACTTTGCTCTGCTCCACGAGTGCTTCCCTTGCCCCTCAGCCCACCTCTGGTACAAGTTGTTCTCTCTTCTTACCCACACCCCCCTCACATGTGGTGGGACCCACAGGGCTGTGCCTGGCCCTGCTCCTACCACCCCGCTGGCCCAGGCAACGTGCCCCATCCTGCCTTCCCTGAGCCACCACGCTGTGCTCACCTGGCCAACTGCAGCAATTTGTCCCCTGCTGGAATGTCCAAAACCACCCTCCCCAATGGAAAGGAACAGCCCGTCACCAAAAATAACCAGGTCAGTCACCAGAAGTAACCAGGTCTTTACCCACAAGGCTGACAAGACCTGTTCTCTCTTCCTTAAAACCTAGAGTCAACCCACTGAAGTCAAGGCTCTTTTGTGGAGGTGATCAGGCTGTTAAATATGTGGCTTCCTCCCTAAGAAAATGAACAGACACATCTGTCCTGTATTTCTCCTGGAAACGTGCATTGTTATCTCTAGCAAAAAGATGTTATTTTCAGGAAGAAGCTCCAGAGAACAGCACTTATAACCAAAACCTGTTATTTCTCAAACAGCCAAAAATAGTTGCCTTCATCAGTCTTGAAACTGGGATTTTCCCAGAAATGACCTTATGATGAAAACCTTTAGGGAGAGGACTGTCTTCTGCTGATCACTTGCCCAATATATAAATGACATTATCATTAACAGGCAGACCAAACTCCTCCCTCCACTCCCACATCACACCCCAGAGATCCAAAGTGCCAGAGAATGCACTCACCCACCACGGGGGACATGAAAAAGGGAGCAGAGGGGGAGCCAAGCCGGGGGCAAGGGGAGCAGCCAGGCCAGGAGCCCAGGGACACAGCAGGGACTGACAGACAGCCTCATGCTCTGGCCCTGCCATCCTGGGAATGCCACTTGCTGTGAAGAGTCAGGGAGACCTTCTGAGAGCCAGAACCCTCACACATCACATGCACTGCACAAACAACCCTCCCAACCCCACTGCAGGCAGAGTTAGCTCTCATAGAGGTGGCTTCTTGCCCCACCTCCAAGTTGATGTGGAAGGTGGGGGCACCTGGCAGTGATCTCCTCATCAGCTCCCACCCAAGGCTGGCCAGGCCCTGGGTGAAAACCAACCAGGAGGGGCCTTCTTGCCTGGTTGTGGACATCATCCACATGCCAACCCTCATTCAGGGCTGGGGGTTGAACCCCAGCACTTCAGATGGACAGAAGTGCCAAGAAAAGCTCCCTAAGGAATGGAAGTGGAAAAGGAACACTTGGGTGAATTACACCAGCCTGGCACCGTGCAGCCTCTCCACCCAGCCTGGTGTTGAATCATTGCTCCTCTCTGCACAGGGAGAACAGCAAAGTAAGAGCTCCTGGCAGCTCTTCCCATGACAGGCCTCATGCTGGGCAAGCATCTCCCTGGTCTCTGTAACATGTCTGTGCTCTTATCCCCACAGAACCAGCTCTCAGTGAAAACAAGGTTTGTGAAGCACTCTGGCTTGTGGCAAAACTCTCTCAATGTTTTACCTGTGTAGATGCTGCCCAATGAGCAGATTCAGCACTCGCTGCACGCAGCACTTGGGACCATGCTTTTAATTTCTGATGTTCAACCTTCTGTCTTTATAGATTGTACCCATTTTTGGACAGACCTTTCTCTTCTCCACATCTACCTCTTGCTGCCTCAACGATGCAGCGCAGAGGAATTACAGACAGGGGATGTCACCTCAACCGTGCAGGCTCCAACAGGCAGCAGTGAGAACATGGAACCCATCTGATGACACGTAGGCTACTGTAGGAATTCTCTTCTCCTGTCCAACAGGACAGTTGCCTCTGTGGTATAAGGTCCCTTCCATCAGTGAGACTCACCAGACATAGTGCAAACTCTTGCAAATTGCTGTTCTCTTGACATGCTGCTTTTATCTGTACAAACAGCCCTGCTCCATCTGCTCAGCTTCAGGCACATTCTTAATGCAGTGGCAACCTGAAAAGCCCCCACTCCCTGCACAAAGAGCAGTGTGACTTCAATGAGGAAGTTTCTGAAAGGAGCTGGTGCCAGTGGGAGAAACGAGAAGCTCACAATCAGCTACAGTGTGGGCTGAAGAATAGCCTTGGGGGTGAAAAGCTGCCAAGGACTCACCAAAGAGTGAGTGGAAATGGAGGTTTCCCAGAGCCTGTGAGGCTTGGCAGAAGCAGACGTTAATACCAGTGGTGGTTTGCAAGCTTGAGTCCTGAAAGTGCAAATGAAAGTAAGGCTATGAATAGAAAAGATTACAGGGACAAATTGAGATCCTGGAACTATAGTTAAGGGTGAAGTATGTTTCCCAAACCAAATGCATATATTCCAGTTGTTCATAACATGTCCATAAAAATTCAGAAGCAGCAGCAATGAGCGAGGACCTCACCTAGGATACATAAGCATGCACAAGCCCATTTTTGGGCTCATCAAATTGGATAGCAGCTGCCATGGTTGGCAAGCTCTGACTTCCTAAGTCCAGGCCAGCATCAGTGGCCATGATGGGAGTGGTTCCAACTTCCTACTGACCCTCAGAGAGGTCAGTCACTGAGGATGGGCCCATGGGAACGTGCACAGAGATGCTGATGCTCTCTCCCTCCTGAGAAAATGGGGTCTCTGTGAAAGGAGACCTCAGAGAACTTCTCCCACGGCAGCTTCCCACCTCTGAGCCTTCCCAGCAGCAGGAGCAGTGTGGCTGCCTGCTTTGAGCAGCAGGGCCAGGGCAGGAGGCCCAGGCACAGCTTTCACCAGGGGCAGCACAGCCGTGCACCAGCAAAGGCTCCTCAGACTCCGGCAGGGACCAACCCCAGGCCGTGCCCGAGGTGCTGCTGGCTGGCCAGGCCTTCCTGCCTCGCTTTGGTTTTGCTTCATCATTCAACCTTCTCTGGTTTTGGAAAGTTGGAGCAAAACCAACGCAGCTGGTATTCAGCTGGACAAGCCTAAAGCTGTTCCTGCTCCCCACACGTGTGGAGCAGAAGGTTTTGGAGCTGGATGGAACTGCCTAGATCCCAGGGCCCACGTTCAGCAGAGCTCTGCTGATGGGCAGTGCTGTGCCAGCCCACACAGCTAATGGGCTGGTAGGAAACACCTCAGGCTTGGAGTGTGTGGTGCAAACGACCAAGAGCTTCCTACGACATCAAAATGAAATACACCAAAACAAACAAACCAATTTCATAAAAATATTGTGTACTGGTTGCTTTTTTCCTTCCACAGGCATTAAGGGCAAACCAATAATTCCTCTAGATCACACTTACAGTGCACTTTTAAAGAGGCTGCAATCAAGGACAATTGATTAAAAAGCCTGAATGCTGAATGTGTCCAAACACTTCCACTAGCTGGCAAGACATGGTTTGGAAAGAGAACTAATCTCCTTTATTGCACCAGCCTCGTGGTGAGATCACAACCTTCCTTTCTGTCGAAGTTCAAGCCTATACAGGGTCATGCTATTAAAGCCCCAGCCAAATTCCAGCATCAAACCAGGCACATCTGAACCAAAACACAGCCTCTCATAACTGAAATAGGTTAGCACAAAAATAAAGCATTTAGAAAACGGACAACTTTAAAGCATTACATATTTTTCTTTCTGCTCTCATTTTTATTGTTTAATGCTCACATTTGGCGCTTTTTTATTTATTATTTTTTCTCCTGGATTTCAGATTTCAACACTGCTGCTAAGCCCATAATAACAGGGATTATGCATTTTCAGAAGCAGTAGATAAGGAAAGAGCTCGAATTCCAAGGGACTGGACAGAATATAAACTTAGAAATAGAAATTGAAGCCTGCTTGTTGTATCTGACAGTTTGAACACTGTGATGGAAGTGGATTATTGGCAGCTGTCCCAGCCAGACATCACCAAAGAGAAATGGGGTAAAGCAGAATTATATCACGTTCTTGGGTTGAAAGGAGAGGGGGGAAAAGGAGTGGCAAGCATTTGGAAAGCTGAGGAGAGGAGAAGAGATGAAGAAGACAAGGCCAGAAAGAAAACAAACTGGAGGGTAAGGAAAGCAGAAGTGCTGACAGTGTTAATATAGAGGCAGATGGGAAGACAAGGAAGACAGTTCGTGGTGAAAGGTGGGATTTATCTGTGACATTTCTGGCACCATTCCTGAACATTTCTGAGGGCCTAACCTCCCAAAAGAACTAAATTTAATGTAGAGTATATTCAAAAATGCTTGTGCTCCTCTAGTTGCCTCAGCTGCTGACTCCAAGGTTTCCTCTTCCCCAGCTCAGCTCTCCTGTTTGTTTGCTTGACTCTAGCTGGGCTCTTATCACAAACGAACAGGCTTGCTAGTTACAGCACCAGAGGATGGACGTGCTCAACGCCTCCAACCAGAAGCTCCCATCTACTTGGAGAAACTGGTTCCTGTCTTATGGGAGGCACTGGGCGTTAAATGCCAAGCTCCCTGTTCCCACAGCCCCTCTGGCACCGAGAGGCATGGCAAATCTCTTCAGCCTGTTCACAGGGGCCTGTGCAGTAAATCTGAGTAGCCCACTCAAACAGTTGCTGAGGTCCCAGTGGATTCACGGGAAATCTGGTCCCCTCCATCTAACCTCCAAAAAAAACCTTAACACCCTCCAGGCATGAAGACTAAACAGAGAGAAACCCCTTCCAACAGCAGCCCCAAACATCAGAGGAGCATTATTATGGTCTTCTGGGCTATTAGGACACAACAGTGCTCCTTTGTTAAGGCAAATGTCAGAGGCAGACACTGAACACTTCCCTCAGACCTGAGCTTTTCAGTGAACAAGTCTCCAGGAACAGCCTTGCCCACTTCATGTCATTGAAACGTGAGCTCCAGGGTGCTCCAAATGCCAGAAGCAGCTGCCAGCCAAGCTTCATGCACTACACAAATGCTAGTTAAAAAAGGAAATAAATAATCATTTTGTTATCTACAGGTACCATTGAATCACTGCCTCTGAAAGCCTTCTCAGAAGCTCTGAGGAGTCAATGTGCAAAAGAGGCCACAGGGAAGAGCTCCACGAGCTGGAGCTGGGCACTGTCCATCACCCAGCAGCTCTGGCTTCCACCACCCCGACTGTTTGTCTGTAAATACTGAATCAGTTGCTAAGGGATTTTGCTGGACAATATGATATCACTCTGTGACTGCACCAGCGACTGCACATCGGCCCCTGAAAACAAAACAGTGTTGTTTAACCCCAAACTTCACCTCTCATCAATACAGCCACAGAAGTCTCAGGAATCCAGTTGGTGAGCCAGCTCTCCTCAGCTGCTGGGCCTGCCCACGGAGCCTTCTCCAGAAATGCAAAACCTCCCCATCACAGTGGGAAATCCCAGAGCAGGCAGGACAGAGCTCAGCACAAAGCGTGTCTTCAGCAGCAGATGCAGGCTCTCCACCCAAGCACACTGACAGGAGCTGACAGCAGGAGGCACGTCGTAATAGCCCATCACCTCCCAGGGACAGATGCATTCTCATGAGAGAAGCTAAACAATGGATTTCATTTCATTAGAAAACCTGGTTTAAGGTCATAATTTGTGAGATGGGATGGATATGCAAGTTGCAGACAAGAAAATATTAGTTAGTTAACTAATGATCCTTCTTAGGTACTGTCCTTTTATTGGAAAGCACCTCCTTCCTCCTCCTCCTCCTCCTCTTCCTCAGCAAGGCTTGGCTACCTAGCAGGAAAAGCAGCCCAAATACCTACAGGTAGGACTGGCTTTTTTAGAGTCAGCTTGGACGAGAGTATATATGGCAAGTCACAGATGAAGGGTACGTAATTAGTGATAAAGAACTTCCTAACACGACCAGCACGTTTGTTCTTAATTAGCCTCTATTCACATTAAGAGAATTTATGTTACTGCTGTTATTAAAAATCTTTGCAGAGGACAATCAATATACAGTTAGGACAGCAGAATGCTAACAGGCAATGTGTTATACATGGGTGCATTTCGAAACTCTCCATGCGGCGTGGAAATGACCTTCAAACTGCAGGAGAGCAACATCTGCATTATCAGTGGTCCTTCTTCCCAGCAAGATGGATTTTACTGTACTTCTGGGCAGAGCTCTTCCCAGTTCTCCACCCTCTAAATCACTGAATGTGATGGAGATGATTAGGAACACTGATCCGCTGAAGCGATTATGAATCTGTCATCATCCTGAGGGAACAAAAACCCCACTGACACCACCACCAAACACCCACCACCCAGCCCAAGAGCTGAGCCCGTGTGTGCAGGGTCTGCAGCCACGCTGTGTGTTGCATGTGGCTGGGGGAGAGGCACGGCTGAGTCCTGCAGGGTGGGACTATTGAAGCCTTTTGGTTTGTCTCCGTGCTGAAGCAAAGCACGGAGTTTTGTTGGGTGGGGATGAAAAGAAACCATCAGAAAATTCTTGCTACTGAGTCATGACCTGATGGAAAAAATAATACAGCTATTTCACATGCTTGGGAAGAAAATTATCTCAGCCAGTGGAGATAAACAGGGATTATCTAAATCAAACAGAGAGAAACATCTGACTGCTGCTTGTGTTGAAGTACACAACCCTGTGATGGGTTGCTCCTGCAAAATCATCTGTACTTGATCCAGCCTCCGTGGGCCTGGATGTCAGCATCTCGGCAACAAGAAGTGTTTATAACACTAACAGTTGTTTTCTTCCCCTCCAATAAGCTTGACCATCGTTTACTTTAATCGTTACCTACCAAGATGGGAATTCTTTCTACTGAGATGAACGCTGGCCAGTGTTTCAAATCCCTTCCTGGCATGGACCAAACCTTACTGCAGAGGGCATCTCGAGAGCCACCCACTGCCACCCACCCTCACACCATCTTCTGCCTGCAAATCAACTCTTTGTGCACTTCAGAAAGGGGACAGGGAAAGAAGGGGCTACAAAGTCTGTGTCTTCTGCAGCTCAGCAGCATTAGGTGAATCCTGCTGTATAGAACCATCTATTTTAGATCCCAAGTTAGCATACCTTCGAGAATATTAATCAATTAATAACTTCTTTAGAAACCAAGTAATTTAAATACACCTCATCTTTTTTGACACATCGAGGGCAGTACAGAAGAATATAGGTGGGCAACGAGGAGTAACACACAAAGTGACTGACTTTATAAAAAACGAAAATCAATAAAAACTTAATCACAGAAGAATATAACCAACACATACCCAACCCACTGAGACATTCACAGGGAATTTCAGTTTCAGCAATAAACCAAATTCATCTCAAGTTAAACTAATATGGACATCTTGAATTTATTAGCGAAAATGAAAGCAACGTGAACTTTCAGTTTTCAAAAACAAAAAGACATTTAATAAAATTTCTCTCTTTTTGCCATGGGACTAAGGGGAAAATCCAATAACGTATTACCCGTGCAATTCCAATAAGTTATGGATTCTTATTACCAACACGTTTTAGCTTGATTTTATCTTAATATTCCATAATGATTTGCTGTCATAATTGAAATTGGTCCTATTGTTAATCATTACCATAACAAAGACAAATTATTTAGTTTATAACTAAGAGAACACAACTATTACCATTAAAGACAGTCTGTGGGTGTGTTGCCTGGGGCTGGTGTGACCATTACCCTTTATTAAATAACGAGTATGGATTACTTTAATTGGCAAATTATTTTGAAATATGAAAGGATGGTAAACATTTTCCATAGAAATTTGTATTCCTGGAAAAAATGCTTTTCAGAAAAGTCTTTTGCCAAAAATGTAGTTGCTGAAGGAAGGGCTGAACTTGAGATATTTCAGTCTGAACAGCCTGTGAGAGGGACACATAGTTCAGTCCCCTCATGCCCATCAGCCCCTCGGTGGGGTTTTGGTCAAAGTGCATCCCTGGGGATGCTCCTTGCTCCTGGGACACAGCAGTGGAGCCTGGCAGCCCCGGCAGGCAGCCCAGCCAGCAAGAAGGGAAACAACCCACAGCTCCTGGCACCACTTCCAAATAACAACACTCTGGGTTTGGGCCCAAATGTTTAATTTGCAATTAAATTTGTAATGTTCAATTTGCAGCTGAAAAGACAAATATGTTTACAGACAACTCTGATGCCGTTTTTTCCGTCTTCACTGTGCTAGTCTGTAAATTCATGCCTGCCACCAAACAACCACCAAAAGCAGTGCTCAATACACTTTGACCTGCTTACTTTCCAAGTGGGCAGCTCACGGCAAACATTTCTGACAAAAAAACCCTGTTCTGTACCTGCCAGGCACCCACTGGACGCCGAGGGGCTGCAGGCAGCTTGCACCAGCCTTGTCCCATCCAGGCTCCTGCAAGGCAAGGTCCTGCAGACCTTGCTGCCTGAGGTCTCACAGGACTAGAAACTGAAAACAGCATTTCATTTCCAGCTACTAATGAATTTTTCAACTCTGAGAAGAGATGTAATATTGGGACTTCTACAAAAGACAAGGTGATGAATGGTGTGAACAGGGCACATGACCAGAACAGTGAACAGGGACTAAGGGTCCATCTGACAATGAGGGGCTGCCAGGAAACACTCACACTCGGTGATGGCACACGCTCCCCAGCCCATGGAGTCCAGTTCTGAAAGAAAGCTGACACAGCCAAAGTGAGCACTGCCTACCTTTAAACTTTCCTCTTTCTCAATTCTTTCTGATAACTAGCTCTAAATTTTAAAGTGTATTTATAGCACACACCTCCAGGAGAAGTCCTGCCCAATGCAGAGCACTTGCACAGGACAGCTGAGAAAACACAGGCTGTGTCCTGGCACGTGGGGAGCTTTCACCAACACACCACCACACAAGGACCATGTCATTGCTTTGAAATCCTGCAGTAAGAAATTATTTGGACTTCCAAACCCCACCAGTTGTATCATAACACCATGCTCAGCCCTACTTACACTCTACATTTTTCCTTTTTGTGAAAGTAAAAAGAAACCTCATAAAAAAGCCACAAAAAAGCCTTTTCCTTTGCTGCAAGAAGAGCCCTGTGTGAACAGATCCACCAGACGTGTTAACAGCAGGTTGTGCACCCAATGTTTGTTTTTCATCTCAAACAAGGAGAGTGTGCTGAGTGATGAAGGAGGCCGAGCACACTTTCATCCAGCCACTTCTGATCTCCTGATTTCACTCGCATGTCCTGAACTGCCTGAAGGCAACTCAGAACACCCCTCAAAAGCCATGAGGCACATCACCCTCAAAGCCATGTTTGTTCCTCCTGCAGCTGTCTCACGCTTTCTTCCCCCACCGCTCCCTTCTCCTTCCTCTCCCATTGCTCTGCCATTAATTTTCTTTCTTCAGCAGCAGCCTCCCTACAGCATACGTGTCTATGTGGAGCTCTAGTGAGCTACCAGGTTATCTGTCAGGCACTCTCCTGTTGTATCTCTTGCACCCACCCTGTCTTCCCTCACCGCTGTGGTGTGTCCTTCCAGGGAAGGCACCGGAGCATTACTTCTGTGTTGTGAAATAACAGAATGGCAAGGGTTGGAAGTGACCCCTAAAGATCATCCAGTTTGGCCCCCCTGCTAAATTAGGCTCACTTAGGGCAGATTGCCCAAGATTGTGTCCATGTGGATTTTGCATCACTCCAGAGCAGGAGGCTCCACAAGCTCTCTGGGCAGCTGCTCCAGGGCTCCATCACCCTCACAGGAAAGAGGTTTCTCCTCCTGCTCAGGTGGAACTTCCTGGGTTCCAGTTTGTGCCCGTTGCCCCTTGTCCTGTTGCTGGGCACCACTCAAAAGAGCCTGGCCCCATCCTCTTTATTCCTAAGTGTTGATCAGATCTCCTCTCAGTTTTCTCTTCTCCAGGCTAACAGCCCCAGATCCCTCAGCCTCTCCTCATCAGAGAGATGCTCCAGTCCCCTCAGCATCTTCCTCTGCCTGACACACATCTGGCTACTGTAAGAAATAAGGGTTTTTAAACCCTACATAAGTGCAAGACAACCCTACACTCATCTTTCCAGACACAGTCACAAACACTTCTCATATTCTCATTCAAAAGGTGCCAGTGCTTCAAGATAAATGCTCATGAAGGGCCATGGGGCTACCTGCCCTCAGCAGCACCAACCTGCCCAACTTCTCATGTTTAGCAGCCACAGAATTGGCATTTATAGCCATATGTCTCTCAAGTTCTGTGGTCAGTCAGTCCTGGAGGCTTTGGTTAGGGCTTGTCTTTACAGCTGACACCATGAGAACAGTAAAACCTTGTTTAATATTTAATGTGCGCCTTAAAAGTGAAGGGGCACCTCCCTCCCCCCTGCCTGAGCACCGGGGGCTTTCTGCAGGGCACAGGAGGCCTCTCCCTCCTGGCACACGGGAGGCTTGGCTTGAGGACTTTGCCTTTTAGAGGAGCTCTGCAGGAGTGTCACTCACAGTGAGTGATGTGGTCTGTCAGCACCATGTCCCTGTGCTCCAGAACGGAAACTTCACACAGAACAGGCTTCAAAGTCAGCACTAAACTGCAGCAGGAGCTCAGGGTAGGAAAGACCTTAGAAAACCATCTTCTCCAGTCCCCCTCCATGTTGGTAGTGAGACATTTCCTTACTTGTCTCTTCTATGTGCCTGGTTATTCAAAAGGATAATGACCATGGACACCCTGTAGAAGGAGAGCAGGACCTGAATGAAAGAGGCGTCCCAAAGAGGTCTTCCCACAGTCCCTCTGAAGAATACTTCTTGTGCTCTTCATAGCCCAGACAGGGCCATCATGCTCCAGCACAGAGGAAAGCAAGGAGGAGAACCTACAGCCAGAAGCTAGAAGGATTTTAAGAAAAGACCTTAAGGATCCTGAAAAGATCCTTCGCAATTACATGGAGCTGTTTCTACACGGAGTTAGCAGACTTGCCAAGGATAACACAAAGGGGAGAGTCATTATATTTGCTCACTATTTAGAAAAAAAAACAGATCAATGCAGTGCTATCATAAGGTGCTGACCAAATATTTCTCATTCCAGCAGTTAAAGGTAAAACAGCAACAACTGAAATAGCACGTTTAAAAAACTCAAACCCTTCAGCTACACAGTGAGTGCTAAAACTGCTGTAGCTTTTATAGTTACTTTTGGTAACCCATAAAACACTGGACAAATTTCCAATGAAGAAAACTGTGAAGAAGAAAACTGCCTGACATGGGGTTTGACTTGTAAGGGATTAAAGGAAGATGATGACTTGTTTGCCTGTTGAACCAATTTAAAGCAGGGACTTGTCTACACCCAGCTCTTCTGCCAGGAGAAAAGTTGTGACAATAGGCAGTGACTAGAAGGTATAGAGGGTAACTGTGAGGGTAGAATCGACCTGAGTCACTCTGTGGGCTACAACTGAAAGCCCCACCCCAGGAAAGGTGGGCCCAGGCCAGCCATGCCAATGGGAGCAGGGTTTGTAGGTGAGAGCACACAGAACAGCTCTCCCTTGCCCCTCAGCCTGGCCATCGACCGTGCCCGAGCCATGAGGTCTGAAGCACATCCTAAAAAACCCCACATGCTCTGCTGCCAGGAAAGAGCCAACAGCACAGAAACATCTGCAGGCTGGGAGGACGCTGGAGGGAGGATTCTCTGGCCTCTCTGTACCCTCTTTAGTTTCCTAAGCTTCTCCTGATATTCTTCTCCATTTGCAATTCTCCCCCTTAACCTTCCAGGTTTGAATTTTCCACCTTCTTTTGTCTTTTGTGTGGATCTATTTAGAAATTGGCTGTGATATTCCCATTTACAATGCAGCATGTGGGTGAGCCAAATCCTACCCTACACCCTGTATCCCTTCCTACACCTAGGTTTGACCCTGGGAAAATCAGTTCCATCCTCCTGCAGCCCCCCGCCAGCCAGGTTCTCACTGCTCCCAGGGGTGGCTGGCACTGCTGATGTGCAGGTATTACATACAAGCAGCAATCGATGCTGTCTGCTGCACATAGGGATCAATAGCACAGAAATAAAAATGGATTCTGGACATAGGAATAAAAAAAAATATGCATGACAAAAAAGAAACCAGAAAATCTTTAAAGAAACCCATAAAAAGAAAGGCAGAAAAAAAGCAGCAACGCCACCACATAAATACCTACAGTTATTTGCAGTACAACTATTTTTAGATCCCCCATTTTAGTCATTAACCTGCATTTAGTCTAACGTGGGTTTAGGTGGTTTTTCTTTCAACTGTCTGTGGGAGCTTCTTGGTCAGATATAGTAACAAGCACTCACCACAGTAATTTTAATTAACAAGCTCTAATAAATTTGCACATGTTGCAGTATAAAGCTCTAAAAATACGCGTGTGCATCCTCAAGACCGTGGCCAGATTGCTTTGCAGTGAGGCTCCCCAGGAGCCATGGGCTGCTCTTTGGGCATCAGACCCAACCCTGACTGCCCATGGCACCCCAGTGAAGCCCTCCCAGCCCAAAACTGCCCCTGGCTGCTGCCCAGTTTCACCCACCATGTCTGGAGGCTCCTGTGGGCCTGATGCTGTATCCAGCTCTGCAGAGATGATAAATATTACTCCCTTTTTGGGGTTAACCTCAGTCATTTTGGCTAGAGCCAACCTGTCGGTCAGAGGCCAAGCCTGGAAGCTGGCAGAACCACAGTCAGCTCTGGGGAGAGCAGGGGAAGAAATCCCATTCTGCTCTAAGGCTCCCAGTGCCCACGGGAGTCGCCCGGTGCTCTGCTGCCTGCCCCCGTTTCTTCAGCGTGCAAAAGGCCCTTGGCTCTCAGCGTGGGGTGCTGGGCAAGAACAGGGGGGACAGCTCTGTTCTTCCCCAGTCCCCTGCCCCAGACCTGGCTCCCTTCCCTGTGGGAACATTGCACACTTCAGTCAAGGGCATCAAACCATCAAACCCAACGCAGACACAAACCCCACCTGCTTCTCCCATCCAGGGTCTGTTCCCAGACCTCATCTCAACCTCCAGGGGCTGAAGTGGTCCCACTGACATTGAAGAGACCCGTGTGCAGCCAGAGGAACAGACATTCCCAAGAGATGGGAACATTCTTTAACAGTACCAAAATGAAATGGCCTGTGATGTGCAGATGGACAGCTGAGACGGGGGGATGGTGACGTGGGCGTCGCTGCTGCACGTGGTGGCCTCAGAGCTGGGCACTGGGATACCCACGGGGACTTCTGTTCAAAGAACAGAGATGGGTTCAGGTGGATACTGCTTCTTCACAGATTCACAGGTATTTCAGAGGTGGTACTGCTCAGTTATCTTTCCTTCCCCAGTGGATCATTTCTCATTTCAAGGGAAGCAGGCAGCACAGGGTACTCCTCACACCAGCAGTGTCCAGCCGTATCGTCACGACTCAGAATTTAGAACTGAATTATAAACAAGAGAGTGTCAACACGTGCTGAACAGAATCAGGATAGCTGCTGCTAGGATCTGTGAACCTCTCCACAGCTTGGAGAACTTCAGAGGCAGCAACAAGTTCACAAAAGCTTTTTCTGTGCTGCACCTTGCCCCGGCACATGGGAACGTTATCCTGATGCTATTAGCCAAGACTCCTCTGACATGATGTAAAGCATCTAATAATTATACAGCAAATATGACGAGATAGAATTGAACCCGATCTCAATTAGCAACCAGAAGTATCCTTCCAACTGAGATTAATATTGATTAAACCATAACAAGACTAGTACTTGCCAATAAGAGCTCTATAAAATCAAGGAAAGGTGAGGCCAACCTCTAAGTTGGGAGCACTTTGTCATGAGCTGTAAAGACAAGCGATTCTCCTCTGGTCTAATTTGTTCTTTTTAAAACTGGAAGTTTGGCTCTGTGTAATTCAGGAAATTACAGTCATTTCAGCGGACAGTTAGACTGGCCAGGAGCCCAGAGCAGAGACCAACAGCCTTTGGGAGAGGGCTCTGTTTCCCCTCCAACTCCCCCTCCCCTGGTACAGTATCAATCACAGCAAATCCCACTGCTCTGCCCTGCCCCCTCTCAAACCCAAGCCAAGACGTGGTTCCCAGCACTGCTGTACTCCACTCCAAAACACAGCCCAGTGCTTTTTAATTTCCCCCCTCGCATCAAATTAAGGTGGATATTTTGGAGCTGAACAAATATATTGGAT
>NW_008591859.1:51301-59229 GCF_000691845.1 Merops nubicus | reverse complement strand
TTTCCCTGAGTGAGGTATAATAGTTCCACCAGACCAATCCCACATTTCCTTTACATGGAAATGACTGGATTTATTGCTAGCCATTTTTAGATCATATTAAGCCAAACCATAACAACTAAGCACCCTTCAGGGCTTACTGCAGATTATAAAATGCTGCTTGAAAAACAGACATGCAAGGGTAGGAGAGGCAACAATACAAAGCTTACAACAAATCTTATTTTCAAGATTCTTGATCCTATTTAAGTAATGTTTTAAAATGTTCAGGCCAATGTTAGAGAGCTGTTACACAGCTCATGAAACATGGAGTGCTAATACTCTTCAAATGTACAAATACATAAGACACAGAACATTAATTGGAAAGTACCTGTTAAAGCAAATTCCTTTTAGGAAGTTTTTCTTAATACTTTTCTGACAAAAAGCTACTTGAAAAGAATAAAGCCCAATGTGACAATTATTAATTACCCCAAAATGAAGGAAGGGGGCAAACGAAGCCTGGGAACTTCTACAGCCTATCAAATTTTGGCTCGGGAAGCAATTTATGTTGATGTTGCTAGGCTGTCCAGAGCAGAGATGCTTCCCTAAAAAGGTGCTTGTGTGCTTCCTGACACAGCAGCCACAGCCCTGGGCAGGCAGCACAGCCACAGCCTTCCACTAGCACGAGCTGCTGCAAGCTTTGCTCCACGGCACACCCGGGAAGGCAGACCTTGTCTGTCCTGGGGAGGAGGTGTCTGTAGTTCATTAGTTGAACAGAAAAAGGCACTGAGGGTCCAGGAGAAAGAGGCAACAAGTTTTCTAGGCTAGTACTGGAGACATCAACTCTAAATGCTCCTGATAAATATTACTGCAAAGACAGAGCAGGCCAGTGAGCTGCGGGCACGGCCAATCAGTGTTACCCCATCGAGGAACTCTTCTAGCCATGTGGAATTTCACCTCTCACAAAACTGCAATCCCTCACGTTCAACAGCCTGCAAAATAAAACCTGACATGGTGAGGATAGTAAAATGTAATACAGAAGCCATATTAGGAAACAAGTCTGTCTCCAGCAGGCCATGACGGGAGAGCATCAGGAAGCCAAGAGCCACCAAGATGCTTTTGTCATTGGGTTCAGCCACTGGGACTTTTCGGGGTTGCTTGGGACAATGGCATAATGCCAGCACAGTGACATTCAAGTGCAATGGAGCTGTAAGAGAGCAGCAGCTGCCCAAGGATGCTACACTTGCTAAGCCTCTAATCCCAGCTTTGATTCCTTCTCCCGCTCCATCATCAGTTCAAACACAGCTTGAATTAATCACTGTTTGCAAATGCAAAGGTTGCTTTCCCTCTCTCTGCATAGGACCTGTCTAGGTCACCCATGGGGCTAGCACCCCTCCAGGGGCTGGCACTCCCCACCTGCACAGTACCACCCATGGCAGTGATAACAGGCATGCCACGGTGACAGAGACTGCAGCACCTACTCGCTCAGCGGTGGCTCTGACTCGGAGGCCACTCTTGCCTGTTTCCTGGATCCATCTCTGAACAGATCTCACAGCCCCATGCTGGCTCTGGTCCAGCCCAGCTCTGTAGCCCACCCTCACTGACCTCCCCCCTCCTCTGCTACAGCGTTCCCCCATCCGGGCAATCGGTTTGGTATCAGAAGCTGTGAGGAGAGGCCCTGGTCAGACAGACACGGGCTGGACCACGATTCCTTCCCTTGAGCACTGGCTGAGCTGGTGCTCATTCACATTACAGCCCTTGCACCGTGCTCTGGAGTTGAGCTGGGCATTCTGGCCATAACTGCAATGGATTTCCAGCTTGTGTCACCTGCACCTCACAGCGACGACCAGGCCGCAGTCACCAGGCCACCAGCATGAACCATCCCTCTGCAGCTCTCCCAGAGGTTACTGCATTGTACACTCCTTTGCTTGGGTTATCTCAAAGCATCCCATTTCTTGTTATTACAGAAAGTCAGGAAACGTAACACGAGCAGGGCTCCTAAAAATGAGATTTATGTCGAGCTGCGCTGTGTAAGCAGAGTTACGTGCAGGGAAAATTACAGGCAGTAACTAAACATGTGCACGGATAGAGGATGTCTTTTAACACATATCTACAAAACATTCTTTGGAATGCTTAATAAGAAATCTATTTCTGGTCCTCCAAAACCATTTGCTTAAGACTTTGTGAGCTCTGTACTTAACAAGGGTTAGTGGGCCAGCAAATGCAGTATTTTTCATTTCCGTTTCAAAGGATTCCAACAGAGACAGATAATTTCAAACATTGCATTTGCAAAATACTACTGCTATCAAACCTGTGAGACAAACTAGTTGTGTGATCTGCCACAGAAAATCTCAGGATCATTTGAAATGCCACTGGAGTTGCAGAGGGGCGGTGGGCATCCCTCCAACGTACAGGTTATACCCATAAACCCTCTTTGACTCACCCTGTGAGCTTCTTTATCTGATTCTCTGGGATCATGTAACACTGCTGGAGCTGACTTTCAAAAAACAGACATAGCCAGGAGTCTACAATAAGATTTTTATCATCCTTGCCTTACAAAGCAGGGTCATGTGGAAACACCGGGTTAATTTGATAGAACTGCCTACTGAAACAGCAGCTGATACTCAAAGACAACCTGAAAAATACCATCCAGCAAGTTTTACTCTCCACTGCTGCCCCTCTTCCCCAGAAACTTCTGAGGATTAATAAGCATCTCCTTCCACTCAGCACTGGCTGCTCAGGCACACCCCCAGTCCCACTCACACACCTCCAGGCTCCAGGGGAGGCTGCTGTTACTCTGGCAGGACACCCTAGCTGCCCAGGTGGATAAAACCCAGAACAAACCATGTGCCTTCACTGCTTACCCACATGCAAACAGCAAGGAAAGCTCTGCTACCTCTCCAGAGGTGCATCTGTCACAGAAGAACACCACAGCACCAGTTGCAGAAGCCTAGCAGTACTTGCTCAATCAATACACAGGTCAGAAGCACACGCTGCAGTCAGCAAAGAGGGTGAGGATGTGCAGAAAGCCCACAGATAACAGAAAATCAGCCCAAGAAGGAGTAAAAGATGAGGCTGCAACATCACGCTAGTTTCACAACAGAAAGAAACAGGTGGGGTTTGAGAGCTAAAACTGGCAACTCATAAAACCTGACAGGTTTAAGTTGAAGATACTGCCAGGAGAAACCTAAGGACTCCCTATGCATTACGAAAATGAGTCTGAAACAGCAACGAGGGGTTGCAATGGTAATTTCTAATCTCTCAGCTGCTGACACTGTGAACAGTGGCACTTTGTAATCTTAGAGGGAAAGCAGCTCTAACACCATCTGGTCATGTATTTCCGGCCAAGATCATTTAGTGGAGCCTGTAATGAAAAAATCTGCACATCCTCCTAAAAATCTGAATTATGCCAGCTGTGCCACACCATCACTTGTGTTTTCAAGGAGAAGGACAGCTGTCATTTCCTTTCTCTGAAGATAGGAAGTAGACTGCCTTGCTTAAGAGACCTAAATTTTCTCAGCTCACCCTAGATTATCTTACCTGCCGCTTGGAAAAGAAAGGGGAAAGTTCCTACTAACATTTTCTGTTTGATTTTTGCTGATGTAGATACAGCACTCGGTTCCTATACCCACCTTGCTGAGCTGCTGTGAAGAACATAATATTTGGACCTTAACTCTAATCTGACTTGAAGCCAGTACAAAGAGGGAATGGGCTCTACAAAAATCAGCAGACCTGCTTTGGCATAAAACCAGTTAGAGAAAGGGTGCAGTCATGCTCATCTTCACCTCCCCTAACAAATGAGATGTTTCATATTTTAGATGTTACCTCAGCAACTTACTGCCAGCTTTAAATTGCTCTGTCATCTCAGTTCAGCACTCATCGTTCATGCTAATGTAAACTCAATGGTACCTCTCCTGAAATATGTGAAAAAATAAATGAGATTACAATGAGAGTTGCAGGGCATGAAATTTCTGAGCTGTAAGCAACTAATTGTTGTAGGCACTTCTTGGTACTTCGGTCCCCTGAGCCATCAATTTGAACCCCTGTATTTGCTATTATGTTATTTTAAGGTCAAATCTTGTTTGCCCTAAGCACACAACTGCTCCCACTTGTTCCAAGGGGCTATTTGCAAAAGTAAAAATATATAACCTCAAATGAGCAGCAAGAGATCCCACCACCAGACTACCCAGAGCAAACCTGTACACTTCCAGGGTGCAAGGGCTTAAGAACGTGCCTTCAAAACCGTGGCCTGTCTAGACTCCTCCACCAGCTCACAAAGGAGAGCAGCAGCAGGGAGAATTATAGCCCAATACTCAGCGTGACAGGAAGGAAATAGCATTGGGAAATGCTTATTTTAATGACAGAAAAATATTTGCCAGGCTTGGGCTTAGCAGCAGTAGAAATGCTATTACTTTCTGAGCTGGAAGAGGAAATATTTCAAGGGCTATTTTTTGACACCTCCACTATGGTTTGATTTCTGCATCTATTAAAAAAAAAAAAAAAGTTTATATAGCCTGTGCTGTGGATACTTTGCAAATCTTTGCATACAACTCCATTTTATAAGGCTATGGGGTGATAGAATTGTATCTAATTTACATCAGCCGAACAGCTACCAATAGTGAATGCACATGAAAATATTAAAGTCCTCTTGGTTTTGTTGCCAGAATTAATGCTAAATTCAGTTTCTTCCTGGTTTATTGTCTTTCAGGGCACACAGAAGCAAGACAGAAAAGTGCCCCATGAAGCACTGCTGTGTAACGAGGCCTGACTGCACACGGCTGCCTTCCTAATGCAGAAGTTTGTCAGCTTTTTACCCCAAAACATTACAGAAATTCTTAAAACATTAAGAATACAGAACGCTGTACTTCCCAGCGATCTGCAGTTTCACTTTCCCAGCATATTACGTTGAGTGAAATCCATTTGCAAATCCCATCATTGCAAGCACTCCAAAGCCTAGGAAATGACTTTTAATTGTAATTACCGTGCCCATTCTGGGCCATCCTGAGCCTCCCTTCCGAGGCCCGTCGATGTGGGTGGCACTGCAGAGGAGTGAGCCGTGCCATCGGTGAGGGCATCAGCTCTGTTCCACTGCTCTGAAATTAGAGAGAGAAGAACCAATACTCCTGTGCTGTAAAGTTCCAGGCGCCCAGACGATCGTGGGCAGTGCGGTAAGGGAACGGCTTTGAGGGATGAACATTTACAAATGTGTTGCCATCTAGCCCTGGAAATTACCTCTTGGAGTGATGATGATGTACTTTAGCTTCTCCCTCATTATGCACAGGCAAGTTTTTAGACTAATTTCTGGGTTCAGGGCTTTCTGAAAAGAAAGAGTCACTCATTTCATTTTGGAATAAAGAGAAATGAGAGGAAAGAAAAATGAGGCAAAGGCATACCTACAAAAATGCTTCTTAACATTGATTTCTCCTGGCTACTGCTTATTTCTCAACTGCTCCTCTTTAATAGAGCCAATCTCTGGTTTTAACACGTAATATTATCTCTTCCTCTACCCTACTCCTTCTGTGCATAATAAAGTGCATTTAAGGTACTTAGATAGCTGTTGTTACTGAAGGATGTGTGCACCTCTTTAGTCTATCTGTCTTCATAATACCTGGGGGAGCTGGGAAAGTCCTATTACAGTCTCAGGCTCAGAACATCAGAGATATTTAGGGGCCTGCCACTGAGATAAATGGGATGAGCTGCCCCATGGCTCTTCTGGCTCAGAGCCTCCACTGTGTCCCTAAAATCAGAAAGGACATCTTAAATGAAGCAGGGAACCACTCTTAAGAGTCTCACTGCCTAGGCTGAGTGGCTCATTTCTGGACCAGCTTTTCCTTTTATGTCTTATGCTGCTAAAGCATAAAGATATTAGATCAGGTAAAAACCATGTCCTTACTCTCTTCTGCCTACACACACCTTAAAAGCTTTCTACTGCTACAAGCACTTTGGTGTACCCTGCTCGGTTCTCTCTCAAAAGGCTCTGTGCATAAGTCCACAAATAACTACCAGGTCTCTTATTTAGCCCAACACTCCTGATTTTTCCCCTACAGAGCAGCAAACAGACTTTTATTGCCCACGTGGCTTTGCTGCACAGAAGCATGGGTGAGCAGCTGGTTCTGCAAAGCAGAGCGTGCCCGGGGAGGGCTGGGCAGTGTCTGTACACACCCCTTGCCAGCACGGCTGGCTTAGGAAGGAAATTTCCACCTTTCCTGGGGGCTCCACCAGTTCCCCACCCCACTGGGAGCAATAGGTGCACAAAACACAGACGCCAAGCTACCCACAGGACACAAGAGCATCAGTGCAGCTCCTGCCCTCCACGTGTGGCAGCTCGCCCACACAGACTGCTTGCCAACACCAGTGTCTGTTCTGAGCCTCAGGCTGCCCCAGAACAAACAGCAAACTGACACAAGGTAGCAGGACACAATTTTCCTAAGGAAACAAAACCTCACTGTCTTGATCCAGGCCCCTCTGAGTGGGCAAACAAGCAGCCGTGCTGAACCTCTCGCCTCGGGTGGGCTACCACAAGCAGCCTGGCTCCTGAGGCAACAGCACGATGACCTCCAGTGCCAAACATCCAGCAGACAGCACGGGTGGAATAGGTTTTCTTCCTGCAACCACTGGGAGATGTGATTTTTTTCCTCCATGGTCACTAAGGAGCCTAGAGTAACCCCAAAATACTGCTCCATCCTGACTGCCACAGGCACACGCCCTGGAATGAAGAAGTGATGGTATTTTCCACCTCCCCAAAGCAATTACTTCTGAAAATATGCGTTAGTTCAATCTTTCCAGGGTATAAATTAAGCCAAGTATTAAATCATCCGAAGTTAACTACCTGAACATTTTCAACATCTTTCAACATCTT
Source organism: Merops nubicus (assembly GCF_000691845.1). Taxonomy (NCBI): domain Eukaryota; kingdom Metazoa; phylum Chordata; class Aves; order Coraciiformes; family Meropidae; genus Merops; species Merops nubicus. Next base: position 52,397 of record NW_008591859.1, on the reverse strand, counting down.
AAAAACAGACAGTCTTTGATGCTCATTACTTTAAAGCCACAGAATTTTGTCTGGAAATTGACCACTTAAAATTCCCTGAAGTGGAAGCTGAGAAAAAAAATTAATTTATTTCCAGACCCAAATTAGCATTTTATTATTTATCCCATATGTGAAAAGAGTCTCAAGCCTACTAGGTGGATTTTTATATTAATTTGACGTAAACTTTTATTTTAATTCTATAATGTTAAAAGCAGGGGAGTTAGTTATATCAGGCTTACAAACACAACAAACATTTTCACATGTGTCTGGGGTAGGAGGGATGAAGATGAAAACTCCTTTAGGGATGAAGATGAGAACTCCCTGTATAAAAGATGATACTGTGGCTTTGCACTTGTGCTGTTCACTTTCCCCAAGACATTAACATGCTATCATGGTCGTGAGCATCAACACAGAGCTCGTTCAACAGATCAGCAGTTCTTGTAAATAAGGAATTACAAATTATTCTTTGGATATTAGTTTTGCTAATTTGACAGTGTTGAAAAAGAATTTTATTCCTAATAGGAGTTCAAAGTGCGACTGCTTCTTTGCCCAAATTGCCTGTTTGGAGCAATCTGAAATGGAAGTAATTTTATCAGCTTAGCTTGACACGGTGAATTTCTATTACCAGAAGAAAAAGAACTTCCAGTATCCAATTTCAGGTTCCAAATTGTTTCAGTTCATTGTGAATCTCTGGAAGCAGGGAGAAAATGTACTCTATTTCCACCTTAACGCTGCTATGAAGTGCCCAAATCTGCAGCTCTACAGAGGAACATCTGGGTTTACGTACAAAGAGGACAAAACTCCAGTGAAATAATTAGCAAGATTTACTGTAGCTCTATGGCTGCAGAAGAGGCATGAAGAGCTTGAAGTGTGCTGCTGGTGCTGCCTGCTGCCCGGGTTGCTGGGAAGCTCCTGGTGCAGAACACAATGCACACCAAACGGCCCAGTGACTGTGCTGCAGGCACCCAGCCCCACGCTGTGCCCCTCACCCACTGCTGGCAGGGCAGTGTCCCCCACGGCTGGGCTCTGTGGCTCCTGCAGGTCCCACCCACTGTGCCCCTCACCCACTGTGCCCCTC
>NW_008591859.1:35280-51227 GCF_000691845.1 Merops nubicus | reverse complement strand
CCCCGGGCGGGGCTCTGTGGCTCCTGCAGGTCCCAGCTGCTGCCTCAGTGCCCGTCCTCACAGAACACAGGGCACAGCAGAGACCTGCAGCTTTCATGGCAGCACGGGTTCCAATCTTTTTAGTCCTTTTAATGAAAATGAAACATCATACTTTTTTTAATGGAAAAAGACCAAATCGTGACCGTGCCTGCTGACAGAGTCCTGTGTATCACTCCTAATTCCTTTAACTGCTTTTCATGCTTGCAAGAAATATTCCTTCTCTTTCTTTGCCTGTGTTCCTCAATCTATTCCCCAGATGTCCAAACGTGACCGCTGCTGCTGAGGCTGTTTCCTCCTGACTGCTACCTGCCGGTATCTCCCTTCTCTGTGCCCAGGAATATACCTCTGAAGAGCCCAACTTGATGGTGCACAAGTGCTATTGGTTATTTATACATTCTGCTGGTGTTAAGCTATCCCCATCTTCAAAGCAGAGTCCCCTTCCACAGAGAATCCTTCTACTCTGCAAACGTGGAATGTGTAAAGCAGCAAAATCCTCAGCCCTGATGACCAGGATGGGCAGCCTGTTAAAACTCAGCCTCTCCAGCTTCTTCACATCTAGGTCTCAAGGTGGTTTTCCACCTTATTGACACAGTGTCCCCTTCAGTGGCCATGGAAGACCCCTCTAGCAATTTCACACACCTCTGTATCAGATCCTTGCTATGTGTCGAGTTCATTTAAGCAGCGGGGAGTTTTTACACCCCATAAGAATGGCTATGGGACCAGAAGTGTGTCTGCTCCTTTAGGAATGAAGAGCAGAGTTACTAGGCAAAGAGCTGTTGTGAGGACAGGCAAGTTTGTTTCAATAACCTTTCTGGTGGTGCTAATCAATACTGGTGGCAGGGAGGAGGCCAAGGTCTCCCAGCAGGGCTGCCTGGCCATGCCATTCAGCCCAGGAGGAGGCACTTGCTTCCTCCCCATCCCCGTGTCCCACCAGCCCCTGTGCAGCAACAAGAGCAGTGGCTACCAGGGTCCCTGCCCTCCAGCACTGGCCTTACACAGATCCCTTCCTCAGTAGGCCCTGCCATCAATACTGGTGGCAGGGAGGAGGCCAAGGTCTCCCAGCAGGGCTGCCTGGCCATGCCATTCAGCCCAGGAGGAGGCACTTGCTTCCTCCCCATCCCCGTGTCCCACCAGCCCCTGTGCAGCAACAAGAGCAGTGGCTACCAGGGTCCCTGCCCTCCAGCACTGGCCTTACACAGATCCCTTCCTCAGTAGGCCCTGCCAGGATGCTTGCCCCGTGCCTAGAACACACATCCCCCAGCTCACTCAGCGCTCGGGTTTGCCGAGCTGGTTTCTCGGGGTGACTCCCACTCCCCCCTCGGCTCCCCCAGACCCGCTCCCCAGGCAGCTGCTATCTGGGCAGCCAGTGGAGGTCTGCAGCAAGCGTTTCACATTTCATGCTGGCTGCCTCCTCCCTTCCCTTTGAAGATGCATGAAGGAGCTGCCTATCAAACCTCCCCCACCTCCAGCACAAGTGTCCCAAACTGCTGCCTGGTCACTCCCAGCACTGCTGGCCAAAGAGCTCGAGCTTGGAGGCTGCCCAGGCAGCCCCACCAGCACTCAGGACAAGTGGAGGGAATGTCCCCAGATTGCTCAGAGAGGCTGTGGCACACAGCTGTCATGGGGAGAGGGCTCTGAGCTCTGCAGGGCTGCCCTCCGAGCTCAGGAACTAGAGACTCAAGTAGCAGATCATCGGATCTTGTCAACTCATTTCCATCAGCTCTGCTGACCAGTGGTTTCTTTCCCTGTTTTACACACAGCAAACAAGGGCTTGTTCTATCTTCCTTGGCCCCGAGAGATAAAGTTTTATATTTGTTACTGTGTATTTAATTTTCTGGGTTTCCCTCAGAATGATATAGTCTGTCAGAGCTTTATTCCCCAGTGCCAACCTGAAAATCATTGGGCCATGTCCTAACTCAGTTACAGCAACTTATTTGGTGTTAAAACTTGGCTCAGTTTTACAGAAAAGGCTCTTCAGTGAGTCAGCTTCCCAGTAAATCTTCGGGGATGTTAATCCACAGGCGGATCCCGCGCTGGTATGAGACATGTCTGGTGTTTTCCTTGGCGAGGAATAAGACAGAACTGCTTCAGACACACCATGCTTCAGCTGTATAAAACGTCTCCATTAGCATTTCTGGGGTTGTTTTCAGAAAGAAAAGGAAATAACAATAGACTCCAAATCTCTTTCTTGTTCATAGAAGCTGGCTTGCATAATTCAAGGTAATTGTTTAGCTTCTTAATAGCTTGGCATTTTCCACTGCACCTTCTAGAGAAGAGAAAAATCCAGATGGAAGAACTATTGAATTGTGAATGTTCATTCAGCATTCTCAGTAGGCATTTTCCTCTTGTCTTTAAGCCAAAACAGTAAGTAATGTAGGCAGGAAGCATAGAGAGCAATTGCTTACTGGTGACCAAAGGTAAGAAAGGTCAAACGTTTATTTCCTATGTTGCTCCTATGTGTGCAGTGCCCAGAATCTTTTAATTATATTTCATGGTACTCTGAACTTGTACAAGGACATAAAATATATTTATAGCTCATTTAAACTCTTGGTAATGAAAGAGCCATCCTAGACAGGACCTCTGCTAATCAACTGAAGACTTTCTGTGCATTAACTTTAAAAATGCAGAGAAGCTCTTGCTCGTTTTCCAACAGAAATGCTTATCCCAGTTTAAAGGCAGCAACAAAGAAAATCTTTTTTTTTTTTTTTCCTGAGGGAACAGTTTGAGTCTGTATCAGTTCACCTATGAAGTCTGAAGTACAAAAAATACAATTTCACTGGCAATGCACATTTATTATTACGATTATTATAGTGCTGGAAGCTCTGAGCCACGCTGTGCGCCACACCAAAGAAACGAACAATGAAAAGATCACCCCTCTCTAAAGCTTTTCCTGTCTAAATATGTCATTTTCTCTCTTTTAGACAACAACGAAAAAGGGGTAATCAAATAAAGAGGTCTTTAAAGATGGCACTTAACCAGTCATCCTTCATGCAAATTTCTGATGAGCAGACTGAAAAGCTCCCGGACTCCCCTGCTCCTGCAATGCCACACCTTGGAGCAGACCTCCCACACACAGCGTGCACACATCTCCCACGCTGGGGATCTGCTCTAGGATGAGCCCTGGGGAGGAGGATCACCCAAGTCTGTTACCTGCTTCTAATCTGAGATTAAGGAAAGGAGTCGGTGCTTTACAAGAGGACCAGCTGGTTGCCTGAGCTTATGGTTTTCCTCTAGAAGCAGTCGAGCCATGGCATGCAGTATGATACAATCTTTAATTAGCCCATGAGGAAATTAATAATTATGTACTGAGTGCAGGATTTCACTACTATACAGTAAATAATGCACCATCAACAAATGATGATGAATCAGCAGACATCTATCATGTGCCCAGCAAGAGGCCAGGAGCCTGTGGGAAAAGAAAATATGGTCTAGGATCACATCATGAAAGAATGAATATCAAGTTTATTTGTGAGACTCCACAAGCTCTCTGGGCAGCCTGTTCCAGGGCTCTGCCACCCTCACAGGGAAGAACCTTCTCCTTGTGTTTAGATGGAATGAACACAGTTCAGCTTCTGAACTGTGCAAGCCATTCAGGGATCTGATGGTGACAGGTTGGGCACTACCAGGAGGGCAAACGTGGTACGGGGCTGGGCTTGCCCACGACCTGCAGGGAGCTCAACACAGCAAGGGATGAGAGGACAGCTCACCTGGCTTAGCTCAGCCACGTCTCCTCCAATCTGACTGAAAAGTGCTGTGACAGCCACAAAAGGCAGAGGATGCCAAATCCTGCATAAATGAGAACAATCATATTCCTTTCAAAGACCTCCTCGAGTTGGACAAAATTCGGGTTTGAAATAGCCACAACCTTTCTGAGCTGCAGCAAGCACACTGCTGGCCTGTAAGAGTTTTCACCACCAGCACAGCCAGCTGTGTGGTCTTCCTAGTGCCAAGGGGGAGGACCAGCCTGTGCTCGGGGGCTCCTGATGCCAGCCCAGGTGGTGAGTGTGGGAGGAGGAGGAACACCACCTCTCCACCGGTATTAGCTGGGAGTCAACACTGGAGAGCAAAGGCACAAGTCCTTCATGTACGGTGAACCAAGGCAAACAGGATGCTCTCCTTCCGCCTTCAGATGTCACAAATAAAGCACAGAGCACACAAATCATGGCTATATATTATTTTTGGGTATTTCCACCTAAGCCTTTGCTTTTCCTACCTACCAGGAGGGCAGGAGCAGAGCTGCAGGCATGGAAGGGCACACCAGAGGAGAGCCGAAATCTTGCTCTCAGAAAGTAAATTCCAGCCATTTCCTCCACAACAAGTTCACTACATGCTGCTGTGCAATATTTTTATTGGCATTCATTAGTCCTTGAGGACCAATTTATTCTTTTTTCTCAGCATTAAAACAGAGGTTGCATTTTACAAGTGAATCGCTGCACTGCTGGGGCTGTAGGAAGCTGCTCAATTATCTCCAGCATGGTAAAAGCTGAATCCAGACTCGTTAGAGATCTTAAATGGTAACAAACTCCCCCAGCCTTGATTAACCAACAGTCTGATCCCCAGCTCCCAGCTGTCTCGGGCTTTTGGGGAGGGAGGCTGGGGGTGTTTGGGCTGTTTGTTTATTTTTGTCACTGCTGTGCAGCTTGGGAAGGTGCAGAGCACAGACAGACAGCACTGGGGTGCTCAGCAGTGCAGTGCCTGCAAAACACAACTGGAAATGCAAACCAAAATGCTGAAGCCTCCAGTACTCACAGTGAAGCTGCTCCTCTTTTTGTATCTGACTTCTCCCTCATTTGGAGTTTTGTTTCTGTTTAATAACAGCTGGGGACCACAATTTAGCATTCAGATTGAACTAGGTATTTGTGATATTCCCAAGTCAAATTAACAAGCTTGTAACCTCTTGACATGTAAAACTATACTATAATATTCATTCCCAGTAACACCTACAAAGAACAGAGCAATTCCTGAAATTTGGGCTTGCCCCACTTCAACTGCAACACTCACACCTATCCACATATGCACATATATAGATATATTTTTTAATATATTTGACCCTCCCCTTTAATCAGCATTCCTAAGCTACTGAATTTCAATGAATTCATGATCTTTGAATGTGTATACTGCTTTGAAAAATATCACAGCCCTCATTTTTCACCTAAGAATGAAAATCCAAGCAATTTTCAAGGCTTTACGGTAATTTTACTATTTGATTTAATTTTCTTTCAGACTATCATTTGGCAGCTCTTGCAGGTTGAGCCAGAGAAAGAGATTATGGTTCCTGTTCTACGCAGCAGGTGCAGGGATCAGTTTGGAAATGTATGTATCCCTCTTGGAGACGTTGCTACAATAAATGGAGACAAGAATTCCAGCCTTATAGGCCAGAATAAAGTTAGGTAATTGATAAAAAGTTGCTTTGGAAGGAAAAATTGAATCCTTAATTCTTTCCACTACCCCTGGTTCCACCAACCCAAAGCACCTGATGCTGAGTTTTCTGATTGCTATTTCTCTTTACAGTGAAACAAACCAGCTCACTGGTGTCTTGGCCAAGTTCTGCAGGTTTAATGAGAGTGACTTAACACTATGCAGTTTCTTCAGAAGTAGCTGCGAGCTGCTGAGTAAAATGAGGGGTTTCTTTCCCTCTAACCTGGCTAATTTAAAAAAACATACAAGAAGTAGAATCAAACCACCCCGACAGCCTGGAAGGGAAGTGAGGCACTGGAAAAAGCTCTGCACATATTACACCATGTTACTGTGCTTTGAAACGCAGAGCTGTGTTGGTCTGAAGGGAGGAAATGAAATGAGAATAGGAAAGGGGGAGAAGTGGTGTCCTAAAGCAGCCATAGCAAACACAAAGGTGAAAAGCTCCTCAGTGAAGGCATTCAGCATTTTTCTATGGCAAAGAGAGATTATCTTTGGCTCTCCCTGTAGACAGATGAATTCTCAGTCTAGTTTTCATAGGCACAGAGGACCTTCAAGGTCCCATTGCTACCACTGGTGCTCATGCTACAGTCTAAAACACCACCCAGCTCCCTCAATCACACAGGTTGCCTGACACACAAAACTCTGTTAGACCCTTGGCCCCATTTATACACATCGTTTGCAGATCTCCCTCACAATTTTGATCATTACTGACACTTTGGAAGGAGCCTTACACTAAAAAACCACTCGTATCAATGACTCAAGGAGCATTTCGAGCTGGTGCCGATTCCATTTTAGGTTGGAAGCACTGAGAACAAAATGCATGGAAAAGACTTCACTGATACCCCCTGTAAGACAAGGAATGACATGATGTGTTCTCTCCTACCAGAATAGGATCACTGTGTTTTATGAACCAGAGGGACTTCTGGTACTCCTGCATCTTACCTAAAGAAAAGAGACTTGAGCTCTGCTCCTGCCTCTAGCACAAACCTATCCTATGACTTTCCACTCATCTCTTTCCTTCACAGTCCAGTCATCCAAACCTGGTTTTTGTTTGCTTGTTTTTTCCTTTTTTTTTCCCTCCCTAAACAAAGTCCTTGGACCACAGGTTGAGTCCCAGAGAGGCAGGATGCTCTGCAGTACATTACAGTAACGAGAAGCTTCTTGGCTCTGTGGATCTGCGACTTCAGTGCCAGTAACTATTAAAGCAGAATCGGGAGCTTGCTGTGAGCATTTCTGGTGAGAGAGAACAAAGTACTTCTGTCATCTCAAATGAGAACAGATATCTAGAACTGATCAAAATAAGACCAACTCCCATGTCAGGACACGCCACATTTCAGGAGTGTATTTTCAAACTTATTGTGCATGCCAAAGTGTCAGTGGGGACAGCACCACACCACTGGAGCCTGTGAGCATCCCACATAACCCCAGCACCTGGCCAGGAACAGAGATGGGATTCTTGGCAAATGCCAGGCTCGGGGGTGGAATTACCAATGCGGGCTGATTGAGAGCACCTACACTTCTTTGCAACAAGAGTAACCCAGGAAATCCTCCTGTCTGCCTCTTAGGAGAAACACTGAGCATCAGAGAGCTGAAGGGAAAAACTGCTTCAGGGGGAAACCGGTGGCCCAGCTGGAAGTGTAAACTGGTTCAAAATACAGGCTCTTCTGTGGGGCCATGCAGAAAAACCTCAGCTGCCCATCTCCCATTTCACTGTTCTGAGCAGCCATCTGGGTGGGATGCTTCTCCAGCCACCAAAGGCAACAGCCAGCACTTGCAGTAAGAGCTTGGCTGTTTCCTCGGTGAGATCAGAGGTTTCCAAAGAGACTCTTGCCTCAGGTGGCACCTGAGGGGAGGCACGGAGGAGGCGAATGTGGGTGCTCGCTGCCTTCCTCCAAGGGAACTACCCTATTTGTTTCTGCACCCTGGATCTACCTGGGACCCTGCCTTTTTATTCCCAGGTTGGAGGACACTCTCTCTACCTCATCCCAAAACCAACCCTAAGGGAAGGAAGCCCAGGGAAGCCAAAGGAGTCACCTGTGACAGCCCCTCCTACACATACTTTTCATAACGTGTCCCAGAGGCAAAGCTGGGGGACAACAGGGCTTCTCCTGGAATGCTGCTGCCCAAGCACCATGCAGGAGGGGCACAAAGCAATTAATGGTTCTTTGAGTAGCATAACTTTGCCAAAGAGGGTACGCCGGCCTGTCAGAGAAACACAGCGTGAGTGATGAACAGTTATTTGCCAAAGTAATTGTCTCCCGGGCTTCGCTTCCTCCTGTTTCATTGTCATCAATCCAGAAAAAAAGATCATTAGGCCTCCTGCTTATGTCAAACACCTTCCCCTCCTTAATTTCCCCCTCTTCCTCAGTTTCCCTGACTCTACTAGCTTTTTGTTTGGGGGCTGAAGTGTTTTAACTCTCTTTATACTTTTCAGTTTCAAAAAGACGCCTGTGCACAGGCAGGGCTTCACATTAGCTGTTCAGCTGTAAGACCAGCAGGCGGCCAACACCAGACAGGTGTTTGGGAAGACAAGCAGCAGGTGAGCCATGGGGCCAGCCCCATACCCCACACGGGCTGGGAGGGGCTGAGTCCATCTGCCTGAGGTTGCCCCGGAGGCCAGCGTCCTGCCGCAGAGCTGAGCCCATGGCCAAGGCCACCAGCTGAGGCCACACACCACAATTCCAGGGGCAGAGCCCCAGCATGAGGAGTTACCACAAAAAAAAAAGAGCATTCCTGGCTAATTAGAGGTTTCTGGAGCAAAAGTAATACATTTAAAGTCCAAACTCCAAGGCCGAGTCCAAAGCACTCGGGCCAGTGCCACTGCCAGGGGCGGTGGCAATCATTTTCTGCAGTGAGTAGTCCCACAGCTCACAGAACACATCCTTTGGTGGATGGGCCACCAAATTTGGATACCTTAAAATTTAGGACTTGGTTCATGCTATCATTGACAGAGAAAATAGCTACAAAAAGCAGACTCAGGTCTGGATTTTACAGTTAGTGGGGTAGGACAGGGTTCTGCCTGCTGGGCTTACTCCTGATCAGGTTGCTTAAGTATCCACAGTATATGTAAATAAATGTATGTATCTATGTCTCTTTCCTCAAACGCTCCTTCAGGGGCTGAAATCCTAGGTACTGTGGATTAAGAAAGTCAGTTCCCCAGACAAAGGCACATTTGGTTGAATTTTAAACAACAGGCCTTTAGAAATCTCTAAAATTTTAACTGTCCATGTGTAACATCTTCTGGGATGTTCCCTACCTTGTAACATTTAAAACAATGATTCATCTTCACAAGAAATATGGAACTGTCTAAAATGAACTCTCAAATAACATTTATTATCTGCATGGTCTGTGTTTCAGCATATGCAGTGTCCAGCTACCACCACTGGACATGAAAGCTTTTACATGACATGAGCTTTCCAACGAGCAGCCACCTATAAAATACATAATTTTTAATCTCCATTTGATTGCCACATCTTAAAAATCCCAGAATTTATGAGAGCTACAAATCGTTTTCAGACTGTGCAGTGTGGAATAAAAGCCAAGATTTTTTGTTTGGCTTGTTGATGTCTCCTGAAAACATGGCACAGTTCTGAGAGGCCGGATTTGCTGGCTCCCAGCTGAAGGTCAGCAGCCACGCAGGGGGCCTTTGCTAAGTGTACCCAAATGAAGGGGGAGCAAAGACTGGCACAACGTTGTAGTATTATTAAAAAGTGATTTAAGTGGGGGGAAAGGGAGAAGAGAGACAGACAGATGAGGATTAGACTCTCAACAAGTGAGCTTTCATCACGACTAGAAACCCAGCCTTGTTCCCTGCTGCTCGCAGCCCCTCCCCGGCACTGGAAGCACCGCTTGCTCCGGCCGCTCTTCATGCCCCCCCTGCCAGGCGTGCAGCCCCGGCCTCCGCTGCCACCCCCTGCTGCTGGGGCTCTGAGCATCACCACTGGGACCAGGCATCACAAACTGCCCCTCTGGCCTCTCTTCCAGGTTTTTTCCAGGCTCACCTTTGTAACAGATTATAGAGGCACAGGTTTCATTGGGAAGGACAAGAGTCAGGAAGTCCCATGACTTTGTGCAACACTGCTGTGCAGCTGTGTGACAGGCAAAAAAAAAGCTCATTTTCCCAAGCAATCTCTCCCAAACCTGCCCAGTTTTTAACTTGCTCTCAGCAGAACTGAAGAAGCAAAGCACTTCTGGCCAACTCCTGTGCTGCAGCCGGCAGAGGGGGCACCAGGCAGCTCGCATCGGTTTCCTGAAACCCTCTGCTTGAACAAAGTTCCTTCTCAAAGTATTTCGTTTTTTGATAGCAGATACCAAAAATTTCACATCCACGGAGATGATACCAGTTGTTAAATAAGCACATTCTGCAATTAAAATCTCTGAGGCACATATAATGTTGGTGGCACATTTTACACAATATTTAGGACCAGTCTCAACAAAGACTGTCCCAGCTGCCTCCAAGATTCACAGTCTTGTTTTCACTTTTATTATCCACATTTTTCTTCTAAAGTATGTACAGTTTTGCAGACAAATATACCCTGACCAAGACCAACCCAGCAGCCTTCAGCAGGTCCCTGCCACAGGCTGTGCATCCCCTCCCTGCCTGACCAAGAGCCTTGGGACATCAGAACTACAGAATAATCTGTGTGTATAATCCTGCTAGTGAAATACCACTACTCTGGCTCCAAGACACTGAGTTACTGGAGGCATATGCTCCCATCACTCATGGGCTCTGCCTTCTTTCTTGTGTTTTTTTTAAAACCACTCAGTTGTAGAGCAAACTGCTGCCTTTCCAGCTAAGGTGGTACATGGTTAACAGCAAGCCAATGACCACATATGTATCTTGAATCTGATGCCCCCACATCCTGCTAGCTACAGTAAATTAAAGCAAAACAACAAATGAGTGCATCTGTAATCAGCTAAGCAATCCTGTAGGCTGCTAAGCTGTAAATTTAGCCCTGGCAGACCCTGGAGGAAGGGCATCCCAGAAGGCACGTGGGCTCTGCTATGCAGAGGGAGCATGCAAACCAGAGGACCCTGTGCCACATAGAGCACTCCTGAAGATGTGGCTATACCTACGTGTATCAACTGTAGTTCATCTGTGTATTTTCTCTAAAAATACTCTGTATGAGATAAAGGACACGCTGCTCTTGGCCACAAAGTGTTTGTCCCCAAAGCAGCCAAGGGATGCTGAAACAAGAGATTCTAATTCCTTGCAATGGGACAAAGCTGTAGCTGCAAGTAAAGGCCCTCTGACAATTCACAGTTCAGGCTTTTACAGACCACAGCCCTCAAAAATGAATTATTCTCTAAAGCAAAACGCTGAACACTCGAATGGAGAGTATTACTTCAGAGGCAGATTGCTGTAGCCTTGCTATTTTCTGTCTGGAGCTTCGGGGCAATTTACAAGTAGAGACTATTGCCATGATCAGTGGGGAGATTACAGATGCAAGATTTGCTGTGATGAATCTAAAAAAGACAGCTCCAGGCCTAAAGTTAATGTGCCACACCTGCTAGTGGAGAATATATGAGAATATTTGAATAATCTGATCTCCAGGCTGCAAATACTATGAGAAAGGGTTGGACATCCCCATCCAGTGGAGCCTCTCCCACTATATCCTCCTAAGGCCAAACAAAATCAGTAATATGAAGACAAGCTGCACATCGACGCCTCCGCAGCCCCCAAACCTGCACCCTCTGCTGCTGCTCAGGAAACCCAGGAAAACCAGGCATCTGGAGCCAGAAAGACTAGAACTCATCGACCTGGCATTAAAAAAGTCTTTTATCAAACAGCTCTAAACAGCACTACCTGCAAAAAGTCTTGTTAGCTGTGAGACTGGCAACATTAACTGGAAGAGAGGGTGGTTTCTCTGGCATTGCTTCAGGAGCTGAGGTCACTCCATTGCCCCATCACCACAACTCCCTCAATTTTAAACTGTCTATGTAGTAGGTAAAGAAAAAGACAGTAATATTGCTTAAAGTCATGCTTGAAACTCAGAAATAATGAGATTAATTTTTTTAAAGCCATGTCCTACATAAATTATAAACTCTGTATTGATTACCAGGGTAGTTACACAAACTAAAAAGGTGCAACAGGAGCAGGAGACATCTTCTTGGTCTTGTGGGCTCAAGTGAGGTTATTGCCACTGCAAAACACCAATGATTTGTGCATTATGGTCTGTTAAAATAATCCTTGGCTTATTGAACAGTTGCTGAACAGGAACTCAGGTATGCACCGCAGAAACAAAAGCTCTATTTTTGTAAAATGCTGGGGAAGAACAACAAAAAGCAAAAGAAAGGAAAGCCCTTACAGCTCTAATTGGCACCTCAACACAAGAATTCCCCTTATATATGCTTTGTTTTGCTTACTAATACTCTTATCACTGTTATTGTTGTTAATCCACCAAAACATCCCACTCATACTAAACCCGTTCCTCGCCAGGCAATTTCTGCTTGTCAATATAATCCTCAAAGCTTCCATCAAATTTCACAATCTCTTACATGACAGATGTAGAACTATGTTCTTCTGAGCATCTATGGCAAAACCAAAACACAGACACACCAGACAACGCTACGACAGGCAGAGGGTGCCGAGGCTGGTGGACTTTCTTCATCAAACCCTACAAAGGCTGGATTTCAGAGGCCAGCGAGTGGGCTCAGCAGCAGCTACGTCAGGTCCCACTCAGACAACAGCCAACCAGCACTGTAAGGCTCTTTTGAAAATCCTCATTATCATTTAAGGCAGGTGAAAATCAATTAATTTTGAGTTTTTAATTTTGTGGTGGTGGTCAACCTTGGCCACACAGTCACAATGCCTTTTGCAGAGCTGCACTGCTTTTTCTTTCTATTTAGTGTAAAAGCACTTAATCTTGGTTATCAGCTCCCTGAAGGTCAGGCTTATTTCTTTAGATCTATTATTTACGGCTTGAAATTTCCAGTCCCCCCTTTCTGGCTATTGCAGCTTTCTTCCCCAACTCCTTTTCACGGTAACTCCATATGATGACTGTTGATAAAGTTAGGAGAACCATGATTCTAAATGTCTGACCTCCTTCAAAATCTGATAATGGATACAGTTTCTGAATCATAGGTCACTTCAATTTTGCCAATAAACCATTTATTTCCAGTGGCCTTCAGACCTTGAGGCTTATTGTGCACTGCAAAACGGATTCTTCAGGGAACAATAAAAGTCAGAGAGCCATCCTTAGCCTTGGCTCAGCACGTTGGGAGGGATACTGTACTGTGGGGAGAATGTTTGTCCACAGCATCTTAAGCACCACAGTCTCTAAGACCTTCACTGCTGTACGACGTTTTCTGACATTTGTATGAAGCTGAAAGTTGTGTCTAATGTGAACAAAACTCCTTTTCATTCGCAATCTATATGGAAAGGACAAGAAAAACCTACACCTCCTTCAACCCTCCCCACCTACCGAGGGCCAGCCAGTCACTTGTACCACATCCTTCACCTTACAGTAAAGGCACAGAGCCAAGTTTTACATCACCACCTCAGATGTTCTGCTGCTGTGGTAGGACCTGATCACGCCATGCTCGTACAGGCTGTGTCAGTGCCAGGGAACACACTGTGTCAGTACGAGTGCCTGCCAGCCTGCTTCAAGGGCTTCACTGAAATGGAGTTCTCCAGATGACTTGGTCTGGCAAAAACAGTACTAGAGGTACAATTCCTGTTGAAGGTCAACATTTCACACAAACTACTAAGCCAAGGGCAGAGGTATGCATGTTGAACATGAATCCCTGGTTCAAACAGTGCTTGCAAAGTTAAGCAGTGACTGGATGCTGAGCAGGGGGGAACCAAGCAGGTTTTACTTACTGTCAAAGCTCCTGTGCTGTGCTGTTAGGGTCACCTGCACAGAGCGGCCGGCCTCTCTCATCATGGCTTCGAACTCACTCCGGCTCTTGTTGGCAAAGTTCTCCTCCATCTCGCTGGTGCAGCAGGTATAGCCTTGTGGGCAGATTCGCAGGTGCTCCCCTGAAATGAGAGAAAACGTAGCTGAATGGCCAGGGCTGGAAAAGGAAGGATTTCACCTCAGATAACCTCAGAATAAAAATGTTCCAGGTCCCTAATAACCTGGTACCTGCATCAGGCTTTACATGTTTACACCCAAATCTGAGTCATCCTGTACTAGTATAGTGGCTGATTTGTATGCAGGTACAAGTTTTATCACTGATGACTGTGAGGGAAGGAAAACTGAAGGAGATAAAATTCATACACGGACCAAGAAGAAGGGAAATACAAGTGTCCCCTGCTCAAAGCCTGCCCTAGAATCCAGCTCTGCACAGAATCCCAGAAGACATGGAAGTCTCTGATTAAATGACAAACTTGTTGTCCTCGTCAGACTTAACATGTCCATTAAAACAACTGTCTGAAACTACTTTGACAAGGAAAAGAATCCAACTCCAAAGCCTTCCTCCCACTCCCAAACCAACTCCCCCAAAAAACCTATCCTGAGAAGGACTTTCCATAATGTCTAGCCTCAGAGGTGACGCTACTGAGAAGTTTTCAAAAGACAAAGACATGCTAAATGCCAGTGAAATTTGTGGTGACTAATTCCCCTCTACATGTTTTGAAACCTGCCCACTTACTACTTTTCCAGTGAAAAATTCCTCTCCCAGAAAGAGCCAAGACCACCCAAAAAAGGGTTGCTATGACAATTACTGACTGAATGTACCCTTTGCTACAGGGAAGGACAGGAAAGGTAAGAGGACTCAGCAGTCAAATTGAAAAATTCCTCAGTCTGGGAGCTCCTCCTGCCCTCTGCAATCTCTTTACTGTGCAGAAGCAAGCGTCTGCATAGGCAGAGTCAGCAACATTTTAAAAATAATTGCTTAAGTTCTTATGAGTCCTTACAAACAAAGACACATCCACCTGAAAACACACCCTGCCTTTCTCCCTACCCAGCAATAAGAATACATTTGAATGAAATAAAACATCAGGGTTATTTTTTTTTAAATAATAAAAACCCACCCTTGTTCCAAGCACGTACAGAGATAAACCAATTACAAAGAAGTTACTGTGCTTAACATAATTTGATTAGGATTGGCAATGATTTTCCTGGCACTTTTACAGGACTGCTGCCTTAACATCATAGCTGAGCTGAGACGCTTATTTAATATCGTGTTTTATCTTGTGTGTCTCAACAGCTTCAAATCCTGAACCTGCACAGTCCTCCTGAGTTTCCCATTAAAGTCCTTATCTATTTCCAGTGTAGAGCCCTTAGCAAATGGGTCCCCTTGGGTAAAAGGTCTTTGAAACTAGACGTGTCCTACCCTTGTGAATGCCATGCCATTAGCCCGACAGCAGCTGTGACAGGAGCGCTTTGTTGTTGGGGGTTTTAGGCAGAAGCTGTTCAGGACAAGTTGGCATTTTGCTGGCCCTCTGCTCCCTGCTCACAGGCGGCTCTGGAGCGAGCTCTGCAGGGCCCTGGGGTGAGCCTGTGCTGGGAAAGCAGCTCCCCACGGACGCCGGCTCCCACAGAGCAGCCTGGGGTCTCCCACGGGACCCCCCTGGCCCCGGGAGCACCCAGGCAAAGCTGCAGCACCCCGTCAAAGCAGCAGGAAAAGCAGCAACCTGCTTCAGCTGGTTTCTGGAAAACATTTGTTTGGGAAAGCCATCGTGAGGCTTGCCGACAGGTGACAGGCAGGCAGAAAAAGGGAGTCATAATTTTTTGACAAGACACAGCTTTGTTTCCTGTCATGGCAAATTAAAAGCTTTCTCCTCATCCAGCCTCTTCCATCCCATTTCTGCTGCCACGGATTTCTGACCAGGATTGAAGCTTTGGCAGTTGCTGACTGTGGTACACACCCTCCCACACTGCCCCCGGTGCCCTGGGCACAGAGAGGCCTTTTCGGTGCCCGGCCTCTCTGAAAGGCCTGCTCACAAGGAAACGGATCCCCAAGGATCCCAGCGGTTCCCAAGGCTGCCTTCACCACCACCAGCTCCGTAAAAACAAATCTGGCAGATGAGGTCCTAGCCCTCTGAGTCCTTCTGCTCGCCAGCAGCCAAACGCACGAGCACTCCCGCCACTTCCCCACGCCCGTGGAGACCCCAGCAGGGCTTGAGGGCTCAGCCTCAGCCACAAAGAGCCCTTTACACATCCTGCTTCAGTGGGAACTGACCCCGGGGCAACTCCCCTCTCCTGGTCCGTGGCCAGTAAGCAGGGCCTGGCCTCCTCTAGCCCCCCAGGAGACCTGCCTGGAACCAGGGACAGCACGTGTGGCCACCCCAGCAAGGGGACACCGTGTTCATCAAAGGTGGCCATCAGGCAGTTTCCCAAACAGGCTTTGGAACAAAGGAAGGGGAGCAGCGTGGGGATTGCCTCTGGGGAAGAACAGGGCCTGTGCCCAGGAGGAGGATGGACGGTGAAGAGCCCCGTGCCATACTGACGAACAACAAGGAGCAGCAGAAGTGTGAGGTGTGCTAATTAAACCCTGACATGACCAGACAGAAACCTCCCTGCTCCCT
This sequence comes from Merops nubicus, assembly GCF_000691845.1. NCBI lineage: Eukaryota > Metazoa > Chordata > Aves > Coraciiformes > Meropidae > Merops > Merops nubicus. The sequence goes on along the minus strand of NW_008591859.1, from coordinate 35,296 downwards.
CCCCAGGCAAAGCAGA
>NW_008591859.1:0-35221 GCF_000691845.1 Merops nubicus | reverse complement strand
GGATGGCGTGGGTCCAACACCTTGCTGTGCTAGCAGAGCTTCACATAACCGCCCGCCAGCCGGCACCTTGGAACAGAGGGGGAAAGAGACAGGGCAAAAAAAGGCAGAAAGCAAGAGAAAAATCACACCCATGGCTAAATTGCTTAATTTTACACAACTCTTTGAACTGAATATAGAATTTCTTTAATGCTTCAACTCAGAGCAGTTTCAAGCCCTTCTGAAGCAACATTTATCTTAGCTTTCTATGGCCATCTGTATGGTACTCAGCACCACAACACTTTATCTCAACAGGAAGCAAAGTTTTTATCATTTGTCTTTGTAATTCAAACTCAGTGTGCACAAACCAGTCTTACAGCAGAATGAAACTGTTTTACTTTCTTTGCTTTTTAACTTGACCCACCCTGGAAATATCCACTGTTATTATTTAACCTTTTTTTATTGACTCCAAAATAAATGCACTCTTGACCGCATTTTTGCTCTCCTTATATTTCAAAGTTCATTTATTTGCTAACTTGCTGTCATGTCATTGCTGGAGCTGCACTATAAATACCTCCAGGTTTGCTTGGCAGGAGATTATCTGCAGATATCCATGGAGAGCTAGAGGTGTTTTACGAGGAGTAAATCTGCGAGATGGGCTGTGTGTTCTCTCCACTGCTGCGTCAGAGAAACTTCCCCATGTACACAGCTGACATGTTACTAACAGCTTGCCACAGAGCGCACGCTCCCAGCCCCTGCAAGAGCTTTACAGAAAGCAAGTGAGCCCGGCAGAAGCCAAACCCAGCAAGCAGAGGGCTGCTCCAAAACTTGAAGATAACGGATACGCTCCAAGTGACTCAGCCCAGCTCTAGGTGAGGCCTCAGAAGAATGACACTATGCCCTGAGAGTCTGCACTGAAAGCCAGCCGTCCTTCCCCAGCCCCTGACCTGCAGCCCCCCAGCTGAGCAGGCCTGGTGGTGGAGCACAGAGGTGCCCAGGGTGCATGCCTTGCTCAGCTAGCAGCGGCTCTGTGCCGCCCTAAGCACGCCGCATTCGGACGTTTGCAGTGACAGAGGATGTGTGCCGGGACGCTCGGCTCCCCCGTAGAAAGCTGTCAGTTCTCCCCAGCCTCTGGCAGCCACAATCGCTGGTTCAGTCTGGGTGTCCCTGGAAGAGCCAGCTCTCCTGCAAAGGCTGCTGAAGTTGGGTGGGATGTAACCCACCAACTCCACGGTCTCCTGGAAATGGAGACAGGGCAGAACATGCATGAAAACACCATCAAACAAGTATCTCATTTATGATTAACTGCTCTGGAGTGGAAAGGAATAGGCAGGAGGCTGATGACAAGAAAATACCACACTGTCCTTCAAAAACCCTCTCAGCTGGCTGGGTTAGCAGATCATTTTGACTCTCAAATTCATTGCTACCTTGAGAGTGCTGAATATTAAATCACTTGACCACTTTCCCCTCGGGTACGGAGCCGGGCTGCTTTGTGGCAGGGGCCCCCCAGGGGGAATAGCCCTGCCTGCACCCACCACTGCCACAACCTGAGATGGGTCTCAGCACCCTGCTTGTGCTCCCGGCCTCGCTGCCTGGCCCACACAGGCCCCCTGTGGCCATGGGGGCTGTGCCAGGAGCCACTGTGGCCACGACGTGTGGTGTAACACGTCGGAGCATCGGGACATCAGCTGAGTTCAGAAAAGCTCTCTACCTGCTGCTATGCTTCACCGCACCACGAGGCTCCATAGCTGAAAACAAGAGAGAAGAGCAGTCCCAGGGGTGTAAAATACTGAAAAAGAGTCCTTGGCTCCTTTAACCATGTAAATAGTGCTATTTCTGTCCCTTTCACAGGATCTTGGAGACTGAATTCATTATGTTTGCACAAGGTTTAGGGTTACTTGGATGTGTCAGTGTATCTAAATGCAAATGATTACAAAATCATTCCTCCCAGAGGTTAATTTATTTCAGGCTGTGATAAATCCATCATGATTCTTCCCTCATACTTGTAACCCTCCTCCCACTCGCTCTCCAAACTGCTCCAAAAACTCATCTCATGCTCCTAGACCGAAACTGACGCCCAGCTGCCTCCGTCCAGCTCCCCATGCCAGGATACCTCCAGCCCAAATCCCCTCCTCGAGGGTTTCTGGGTGGATGTGTCTCGGGCAATCAGGCCTGATGAAGTCCCACACTGCTGAGAACTCCCTGCCAGGCATGGCAGGGCAGGGCTGCCAGGAGACAGCTCCAGGCTGGGTACAGCCAGTGAATGTGAGAGCACCTGGCAAGCGAGGAGCTTCATCCCTCTCCCACTGTCCCTGGTAGGCACCACTGTCTGTTGGCTTCTCCCTCTTACACCTAAATCCCATCCAGGGTAATGAGCATCACAGCCAGGAACTGAGGACAAAACAGTGTAATTCAGACCTTTTCTTTTTTTTTAAAACCATGTCAGGGTATCTGCAGCTGATGCAAAACGAGTCTGGAGCTGGTAGGTATGTTAAAAATACCTTGCAAGGAGGTAGTGTAATGAATGTAAATCCCCTTCCTTCTGCCTCCCAGCTTTTCTGCTTCAGGTGTCCCTGTCCCCACCTCTCTTCAAATACATGTCTTTAAAGAGAACACGATTTAGCACATGTTGATAAGTAACTGACAGCACAGCCTCCAGCACCATGATGCTACCTCAGAATCCAGTCTTATCACAGATAACTCCTGGAGGAAACGAGGTGTTCAAAACACAGTTGGACGAGGAGACAGTCCTGACTGGCTGCCCCAGGAAGAGCAATTCATGCCCTTTCCATTCGGGATGTACTCAGAACTATCAGCTGTCAAGCTGCTTCCAACCACCTACGCTGTGCAATATTTGTGTAAGGTGTCGGGGCGTACAGCTGGTCTCCCAGAGTAGCTGCTGACATCAAACTGAACTGGCTACCAGATTGCTCTGTTAAGGAGAGTGCAAATCAGGAATTTTCCCATATTGGAAAGGCAGGTGTTAGCTAAGCTCTGTGCTGCCTGTTTCTTTGATTTGCAGTCAGCTGTTGGCAAAATAGGATATCTTCTATTTTCTGCTAATGTATTAAGAGTACCATCTTCTTTGGCTCTGGTCTGCACACAACGTCAGGGGAGTCACAGCAGGCCTGAATACCAAGTACTGAATGGCAAACCATCATACTTGGATCAAAACGTTCAGAGCCATGTTCTCCTTGGCCTTAGTGATACCACAAGTTGAGGACATAGACGGTGGGGCAGAAATCAGAATATGGTCATGAGGAAGGGCTGTGCTCATGTGAGGTTATGATTCCCCTGTGCTTCCGTACCAAGAAGCACTCTCAGGATAAGAAGCAGAGTTGGCAGGGTGCAGCTGGGAAGCAGCCCCACCGTGGACACAGTGGGCACCTTGGATGAGCCAGACTGGCAGTCTGAAGAGTCTAATGAGTCTAATGCAGCAAGGGGGAGAGGAGTGCCAGAAAGAAGCTGTCTGCTTCACCAGCACCCTGCAGGAACCTCTCGTGGACCTCTGCACGTGCTATGTGACAGGACCCAGGTCAGCCCCAGCCAGGCCAAGGCCACCACAGAGCAGTGTCACAGCCCACGTGCAGAGGACTGGGGGAAGAGGCAGGTGCCACCTGACCTGGGGCAGCCCCAGCAGCCTCCCCACGCACCTCGCTGCCACCCCCCGGCCCCAGCAAGGCGAGAGGGATTCAGCTCTGGCACAACCAACTCCTGTTTCTCTTTGCTGCTGCTGACAGAGTATCTGGGTATCTCGAGGGACTGGTAACAAGGGCATGAAGTCTTTTCAAGCTGCACACCACAGGTCTGAATTTGTCCCAAGTCAGCAGCTTTTATAATGCCTTGCCATCTGACGGCTGATCAAATAGCTTGTGCTATCTGAGATGAACTAATGTTTTTGTTCCAGATAAAGAAAACAAGCCCTACGTTCCACATCAGTGGTAAAAACAGCCAACTGGAAAAAACAGCTAGAGAATGTACTTATTCAGTTAAAGCACTGCACGTGTTTAAGACAAGACAATAGCAAAACGTTAAATGCTCGTCATTCAGACCAGGATTATACCAACAGAAGTGAACAACCCAGAGTAGCTAATCTGTAAGATTTGCTCTTTCCACTCCTTACCTTTCTACTCCTACCAGGATTTAATAAACTATCAAAACATTGTTAACCAAAGAAGACAACTTAATCTGGCTACTGTGTGGAGCTGGCTCCCTACCAACTCTTTGTTAGGTTAGTGCTGTTGTGTAACTGCGTTACGGTGGCACCCCGACACGCTGAACACACACAGGTCTTCCTGAGAAACACCACAACTGGCACCCTCGGAGCACACCACTGATGGGTGGGAGGGCTTTGGGACTGCTCTGCCTCCTCCTGACACAGGCCATTCAAGCTGGGAGCCCCGCTCTCCCGGAGGAGAAGAGCTGGAAGGGAGTTTCCTCTGTATTTGCTCCGTTCCTGTGTCAGAACACTCCAGGCTCCGAGGCTGTCAGCTCAGTGTCACGCTCACACGCTGGAAGTGTGGTATCAAATTTGCTTAATCCTAGACCCCGATGTCAGAGGAGTTTATAAGGCTGGCAAACATGGGCAAAAAAAAAGTTAATTAACAGAGGAAAAAGAGCCACCTCCATGTCCTGGAAAAATATTAAGTACAGAGTAGATAAGAGTGCCTTCAGAAATGACAGTCTGAAAATCCTCATGTCATCTGTATATGTCACAGTGGCAAACTGCCCAAAGGAAGGGAACAGAGAAAATGTCACCAATGCTGACAACAGACTGGACTCTTACTGAAAAGATCTGCATGAAAGCACTTCAGCCACGTGCTGCTCCCTTGGGTTTTGGGAGTGCCTTTCTGAATGGGACAGAACACCCCCTCCCATCACCCTGCTCCCCCAGGTCCTCAATCAGGACCTGGATCTGCTCTTAGCTACACAGGCCTGCCTCTGCCTCTGAGCTGTGCACACGCAGCAGGAACCAGCACAGGGTGCAATGATCCAAGCCTGTGTTTAAGGACAAAGTAGGAAATGCTTTATAATTTGCAGTTGAAAATATCTTTTCCAGTGGTTTGTGGAAGGAGGGCCAAATCCACACAGTCTACTATAAGCACTCCCCAAATAAATCAATCTTGAAAGAAGGCTTCAGTTTAGACTAGACCAGTTGAAAGGATCATGGAGTTTTTTTTTTTCTCCTTCCCTGAAAACCAGAAAACTCTTTTAAAAAGAATCTTGGACAAGGGAAGAAGTATCCTGTCTCTTCACACAATGCTTGTGGAGACATACTGAAGTTGTGTGTTGCCATCCATCACTATCAACCTCTTTCAGAGTTGTCCTGAGCACATCAGCCTCTCACCAGATGTTTTGGCTCTTTTCATTTTTTACTTCATCTTGGAACAAAGGGTCTTTTTATCCTCAGTTTGTTGCAAACTAAAACAAGATCAAACTGGAAACCTCTCTCTCCTATCAGATGCAGCTTCACTGGTGGCTTCAGAATGACATAAACACGTTATTACATAAGAGGGAAAGCAGATAATGAAGCAGAATTCTCTTTTCCAGTTTCTTTTCAGAAAAATGTCTGTTGGAGAAAGTCACCTCTTCCGTGTGGCCTGGCAGCTTGCTACCAGAAGGATGAGACTAGAAAAGGAATCTCAGCAGTAAACTGAGGATTGAAGCTGGAGTCCCCACTAAGAGGTTTAAGAGGTGAAGGCTTTTGGTTTATTCTCCATTTGGGAAAAAAAAAAAAAAAAGCAGCAGCTTTGGGGCAATACTTCATGTAGTTGATGATGGGAACTTGAGGAAGGGTTTGGTCAAAAACAACAGGCTTTTCCAGTCACCATGCTGAACACCTGCAAGGCAAATGGTGATACTGCACCTTGGGCTATTTTGGGATAGAGAGGAAGGAGCTTCAGCAAGCTTGTAAGACTGTTGCTCAGGCACGGGCAGTGCTCATGGCCAGTGCCAGTCATTCCAGTGCAAAGAACATGCCTGCATTAGCCTCTCATGGAAGAGTCAGTCTGTAGAGAACATCTCACTCTAGACCCAGCAAAACTGCTCGACCAGTAGGTGCTGGTGTGAAAACCACAGAAACCATCTTTCTGGCTTTCAGACACGTGCTCAACACTGGGCTCTGGCAAGACACCCTCAGTTCCTTATCCCTCTGCCACCCAAGCAGGATGCTGTCATGAGCAGGACGTATCACACCAGAGGAGGAGGCTGGGCAGGATGCACAAGTGCTGCCACGGTGGCCCACCTCCATGAGCCACACTCCTGGCCCCTGGGTCACCCAGGCGAGGACCACCCTCTGCCTCCTGCTGAGCACAGCTACAGACACTGCTGGGAGCCCCGGAGGCCACGGGGACGGCTCATTCCTCTCCTGCAGGAGGATGTCTGTGTCCATGAAGGATCTTGTCTTCTAGCAACAAAATTCTCCTAAGGGAAAATAAACAAACTATAAAACCTCAACCACCCTGTCTGCTGGTAAGAATGAAAATGAATCCTGAGTTTGCAAAAAGCTTCATCTTTAGATAGTTATTAAACAAACTAAGGTCTTGGATCTGAATCTAATTCTGAGAGTTCGCAAAACCAAAATGCCTATGCCTAAAAATTTAAGAAATTAGGTTTAATGACACTCATTAATCTTAAATTCCACACTAATGCATGTATGCTTTTCAAAGTTAAAAAGATGCATGCAAGGAATTCTCCAAACCCCACAAATTCAAGATCATCCTTTTTCAGATCTTTGTAAAAAACGAAGAGACTTTACCTCTGCAGAGCTGTTGGCTTGTGCCATAAATCAGGAGTGCTTATGCCTCCTCTAGAGCTCTTTGCTGTACGTGTTGGCAGGGAGGTGGGAAGGTGAAGGATTGGAGGGGCAAGTTCTGGTTGCTGTGGGCTTTTTCACTTTGCAACTTGAAGCTTTTGTCAGCCCCAGAAATGCTTGGTTCCTCTTCAGCCGTTGCTTTGCTTTATTTGTCTCAAAAATGTTTTGGCCAGCAGCAAAGGTGCTGAACAACTGTGGAGCCCTCTCCTACAATTTGAGCCACCATGAAAGGAAACGGCAAGTATGGGGTCATCTTGTGGGAATGTGAAATTGCAGACTTCCAGTCTGACAAAACTGATGCAGAGCTTGGATGAGTACCAGCACCAAGGCTGGAGTCTGCGGGAGCCTCTGGCCACTGCGTGCGAGAGACGAGCAGCAGAGGGAACTCAGTACGCTGCCTTCCACTCCTGCCTGCAGAAGCAGCAGGTGAAACCTGTGCCACCACTCTTCTTCTGTGCCTCCACCTGATCTTCCAAAAGCAGGAGACAGAGAGCTGCCTGTAAACCCAAAGATTCAACGGATATCCATAAGGAGCTCTTCTTCTACCCTTAAAATGAAACCAGGGGTAGGAGGAGATGAGGGCACCAGTCTGGTCCTGCCACAACCACCTCATGAACAGATCTGTGTTTCCCTGAGAGCCGAACCATCGCCTGACCCAGAGGACCAGGTTTAAACGGGGACGAGCACTAAAAATGCCAACATCCAGCTAGATCTCAGCATGGCTCAGAGTGCATATGCCCAACATTTTACCAAAGACATTTATTTTAGGCAACTTCTGTTTGAAAACTTAATGGAAGCATAGCTGTTCTCCCCTGAGCGTCAGGAACAGATGACTAAGAAATGTTGCCAGTATCTGTCTTTCAGCGAGATTAGTGTTGGGTTTGTGTGGTATCCTATTTATAACTTTGACAAACAGCTCACCCAATCATTTCATACTTAATCATAGCTGTCTGCCCAGCTCCCTTCAGAGAAAAGCTTTTCAAAAACTATGTGCCAACATCACATGAACAAAGGAAGCAAACCACAGTCAAGAAAAAAAGACCTTGCTCCCAAAACCAGCCACCAGCAACAGCTGACGAGCTGCACGGAAACCAGGTCTTGGTAAATCATAAGGCATAATTAGAGCATCATTATTCATGGGACTGCATAGCTATAGTTAGTCAGTGTTTCCACTGTAAACCCCTATTTTCATAGAGGTTTGAAGCTCAGCTGCAAGGAATTAAGTCTGTGATGAAATCTGGCAGTAGACATTTTAGAGCAAGGATTATTTTTTTTAAGTCATTTAAAGATTCCCCCCTTTCCAATTCCCTTCTTACTTCTGAGGCTGGGGCAGTACTCATAAAAGAAGCAAAAAACACTCCTGCGTGCTCTTTGATGTTTGGTCTCTGTGTGGTTAATGGGACCAAAAGTATCAATTTAACAGAGATTTTCAAACACAGGAATCTTAAAAAAACTGAAGTTGTAATTCCCACAGTTACAGCTCAGCTCTCCTCTGAAAGCATTAGTACGTTTTACTATCTCTGGTGTTAATCACTATGCATTAAGAGGCCTTTACATTCAGAATAAACTGCCTACCCATCGAGTGCCAAAGATGGGGTTATATTTCCTGGGATAGAGTGGTTAGATTTCCTTACATTTTTTACATCTTTCTTTGAATTACCATTTTCCAGGGATTATAAAAGATTACTTGCTGCTGGATTTGCCCCTAAGCCCTGCATTTGCCCAGCTGCTTCCTCCTCACCTACCTGACTCCTCCCTGGGGCACATTTCAGCATGTCCATGGGCAAGAGACCACTAAGAGGATGCGTGAGGAAGGGGACGGGACAGCAGAAACATCTTGATGGGACCTTTATCCTAGATAACATTAGACAGAGCCTTTAGTAGCATTTTAAACTACTCAAGAGAAACAGATTGCTGTTTGCATTTGTAAGAACACCAGAAGAATGCATCTGCTCTTTCCCACCCAGCTCCACCTGAAGATGCAGCACCCCTGGACACGACTGAGATCTCTTTCTTCCCCACAGACGTCAGCCAGGTGCAGCAGCCTCAGGGCACTATCCCTGGCTGGCACTGCGTGCCACAAGCTGTACCCATCAGAAGGTACCTGCCTCAAGGGCAGTCACAGCTCAGAGTGCTGGAACAGTTATCCAGCTTGAAAAAAAACAACCCTGTGTAAAACTGTGATCTTGAAGACTTAGAAGCTTCAGTCTGGAAGTGGATCACTGTGAATGGTCTGTGTTCCTACCAGTAGCTTTGGTGCTCAGGTTTTTAAATAACAGACTGGATTATCCAGGCGATTTGATTTTGGCACCATGGAACACCACCATGCTTCAAACCCTGTACTCCTGGACCTTGATCTTGGCATATGGGAAACAGAACTGCTCCTGAGCTTGTAACACCTTGCAATGTTCATGCTCTCCTTGGAGCTCCCCACCCCAGCACTAACGAGCTTCCCCTTGGAAGCCTGGCAGAGGTGACAGAGGTACCACACAGCATTCCCCAGAGCAGCTGCCACCAAGCTCCTGGAGGTCCCAATGCACTCTTCAGAGGACTAGAACAGCAACACCACCCCTTCTGATCAGAAGGAAAGCAGATACATCACCATGATTTGTGAAAGCCATAAAAGAAGAATTCTCCACTTAGACTGAAAGTCCTTATCTCTGCTACAAATGGTAGCAACCACAGTATTTATGTTGCAGTGAGGATCTGAACTCCTGCCATGTCTTACAAACAGTACAAAGCAGAATTCCTAGACATAGTGCTTGATTCTGCTTTTCAAGGTGGTAGTTAGAAATTAAGAGGCAAATGAACTCAGGAGGATTACTGATGTACCTTCAATCATTTACAGGAGTGTTAGCAAGATCTTGGCTTCCGAGGGCTGGATCATGCTTCCCCACTGCAACCATCATTACCCTGACATAACATGTTCGTCAAGCAAGAGATGATAACGATGCTGTAACTGGTCTCCACAGAGTGTGGTTATGACTAGGGAATATCTTAGAGAAACTGTCATTCATTAAGCACTCAGCTAAATGCATAAAGACAGGTGAAGAAAAAGCTCTGCAATTTCAGGAATTTATAACTTGAAAAAGGTCCTTTCTTGACATTTTGGTTATTGGGTCTTTTCCACTTGAGCGTTGCTAAGAAGTGGCAGATTCCATTTGAATGCAAATGGCACAATCTTTTTCTTCACCTCTTCTCCCCTGAACGTAAGCATTCAGGTGTCTGCAGCCAGCTTAAAACACATGGGCCAATCAGTAAAAGACACAACTTTTAAAACCTGAGTTTAGTTCTCTTGATACTGGGTATCCAAGCAGGTATGTTATTCCCTCCTGGGAAAGTCTGTAGAGCTTCAAAGGGCATCTCACACATCAGGCCCAAAGTACTTAACTAGGTCTGAAGCCAGGATCCCAGTCAAAGTGGCAAGCTCTCCTTTTGATCCCTCTGTTCTCTGAGCTCACTTTCTCTTTGTGCAAGATCACAGGGAAAAATTAATACCAGTCTGACCAATAAGTAAATGACACTATGACTACCACCATGACCAATGTGTTTTTCAGCAATGCTTTGCAGTACTCTTCCCCCTGGCTCTGCCCACCTCTTGGCTCGTTTCTGAGCTACTCACAGAAAATTAAACACGCACAGAGAAGCAAAGGCTCCCAAAGCAGAAGACTGTTCTGCAGAGCAATTGTACCTGTGTGCAGGTTGCTTGCCTCCCAGAAGCTATGTAGCCTTTACTGACCAATTTGGAAGGAAACCGGAGAAGATTTGCTCCTCTGGAAGTAAACACTGTGCAATTCTCTTGATTTTGGTGTTTATAAGCAAGTCATGTTCCAGCCTTCAGGCTTCTCCAGGGCACTGCTGAGGGAGTGCTCCTTTCCCACCTTGTGTGCTCACACAGATTGAATGCCAGTCACGGTGAGCCGCAGTGAACCTGCACTGGAGAAAATCCAACTGGAAACCTCACAGGAGGAGGTGTTGCCACTGGGGATGCTTAGAAACAGGCTGGGCAAACAGCTCTAAATGGACTCCACTGAGCAACTCTTATCTGCTGCCTCCACTGAGACCACATGGTCTCAGAGGACTTTTCCATTCTCCATTTCCCAAGACTTTATGTCCTGTACATCTCCCTGAGTGGAGTGTCAGGCAATGGTATAGCTCACATGTGAAGTTCTTGCACCTCATCTGGGAATCAGGACAACACATCCATTGGGATGCAAGAGTGACAGTCAACTATACTCACCCAGCATGAGAAATAAGAGGATGCAACAAGATCTGTGCCTTTAATTACATCCTCATTCCCTGTGACAGCTGAAAACCCCTTAATTAATACACTTCACAGACTGTCTATTTTCAATCTAGTTCAAGTTCCATCAGCAGATTATGTTTGTCCCACTCCTGCTGAGAGCCCCGCTGGGATTTGTGATGCCCACCACTCGGCCTCACTCGAGCAGGAAGATGGCAGCAGGTACCTCTGCCATCCTCTCCAAGTATGACTGGTCCCCTCAGCTTCCTCAGCCCTCCAGACTGCCCTCCTTCCCCTGGCACACAGAACTTAACCCTTCAATAAAACCAACCTCTTGGTTTCCACCTGTCTTTCAGTCCCCGCCTCTGAAATGTGACCGTGAGCCTTCTCTGTTACATTTATGACAGGTATGTGACTGGCCTCCTGTACCCGACAGATCCCACACGTCCTCGCACACGTACAGCTCATCAGCTGTGGACCATAACTGCAGGAGGGAGAAGACTGTGTGGAAGCCCAGCAGCTTGACTGTCATCTCTTCGTGTTCCTTCCCAGGCTCTTCTCCCCAGTGCACATCACCCACTCACTCCTCCTTCCTCCTATTCTCCGACCCCTTTCGCTCTGATCCTGTGGTCCCCATGCTTGTGCTGAGCAGTGCTGGAGCTACACTCTGCACTGCACAGCTCCTGGCACCCAAAATCTTCAAGATCCTTGAAGTCCCCAGTTCCCTCACAGCATGTCACAATCAACTGGTCTACGCGGGACATGGACAAAACATCCCTGCTCCTATCCCAACATGACCTTCCACCAGCAACCAGCTCCCTCCTCTGCTTACAGTTCTGCATCTGCCTCAGTAAGATATTTATAGGGTGCACAAATAACACAACCTGCACTTTGATCAGCAGTTGCCTTATGCCAGCAGAGACACTGAGCTACTGACTTCTGAGGCAGGAGCTGACCAGGGGAACAAGTGGGGATGGAGCAGGTCTCCGTGCAGAGGAGCTGCTGTCAGGGATCCAGCTGCTCTGCAGCAGGGTGCTGAGCACTTGCTGTAACACCAACGTGTTGCCCACCTGAGGCCTGAAGCTGCTCCCACCGAAGTCGATGGCAAAACTCCTGCTGACTTCAAAGGCAGAGGGACTGGACTCCCAGTGCTTACAATTCTTGTAACCCACCCACCCGTGTGTTTAGCAGCGGGTTAGCCAAGCTGGGAAGAGCTTTCATATCCATCAGCTGCCTTCTGAGCAGCAGAGAGAGGTTTGTCCAAACACAGGCAAAGCCTTTTGCTCAATTTAACCACAACCCCCACGCAGCAGTTGGCCTGGTCTCAACAGCCTGAACAAAGTGTCACTTTTCAGAAGTGCAGGGTGCTGCAAATGAGATGCTAAAGATGCTGCAAGCCTGTAGCAACAGTTCCTCCAAGGTGGACTTTGTATACTTTGTGCCAAACTGCCAACTAGTTTCTAGCTATGACCCTTTAGACCCTGTAATTAAAGATGCTGGCAAAGATGAGCTTCCTTCACAAGCCCCAGAAGTGTTCTGATTTCATGCCTTTGCCTGCCAGAAGATGTGAACTCCTAGATGGATTTTAGGCTTTATTTTTTCCAGCCTGAAACGTGGCACTTCAATAAAGGGATTCAAGGGTCACAAGAACATGTTAGCACATACTTCCTGAGGCAGTTCAAGACTACCAAGAGTTCACAGGAAAACAGAAACAGTAAACCAGTTTCAGGACAGGAAAACGATCTCAAAGCCTTAACACATTCTAACATGGACAATTTTCAGTATGTACCTTAGTCATATTCTCTACTTCAGTTCCTAGCAAATTCCACTTTCACAGCTGATTAGTATTCAGAGAAGGCAAATGGAGCAATCTGCAATGCAGCAGAAGTACTGTACTTTTCAGGACTGTGGGTATTTTGGAATATCCTGCTCTTTCACTCTTTGGATACTTCATGCTTCACCCAAAAAAAAAAAAAACCACCAAAAAAACCAACCAACCAACAAAACAAAAAACCAAAAAAAAAAACCAAAAAAAAAACCCAAAACAAAACCAACAAAACCACAACACTATTCCAAGTCTGACAGATGTCTGCCGTCTTTGGAAAACACTCTACTATGCTCATACATTCATTTGACTGAGTGAAGAGTAGGAAAGAAATTCAGATACATTTTCTCTAACGCCCCAATGTATCAGGAAGTACCAGCCCAGGATGCTCCTGGGCACAGGGAGTATCTCTCACAGCTCTTCCTCTGACTTCACCCATTCAAACTTCTTTGAGTCATCCATCTGTCCTTTTTCCTCATCTCACAGACAAGCAGCTTGACAAAGGCACACTAGGAATTTTAACTACCTGAATGCAAAGCTGAATTTGTGGCTTAGAAGGAAGAAATAAACCCCATCCACGGCAGTGCCACGGGTTCACTGTCTCTGCAGGGCAGAACGGGCATCCCTCTGGTGTTTCTTTTCAAAAGGAAACAAACTACTCCCAGCTCTTAGTATCAGAAAAAGAAACTTGTAATGGAATGGCCTTAGTAGAAGTGTGGGTCACACGAAGGCTTATAACCAAGTGGTTTTAACAATAAATTGTGCCTCTCTTCACAAAACTGCCAAAGCAAAGGCACTGTTCTCTCACGCTGAGCTGGAGACCTAAGGCTCAGTGCTGTGCACCCACAGCTCCAGGCAGGCTCATGAAGTGTCCTGCTGCCTGCTGGCACCTGAACTGCACATCACCATCTTATCAGGTGAGATGAATTCTGCTGGCAAAGAACTTTGGTGCTGTGTCCATCTTGGACGTGCACAGCAAAAGGGCTGGCAAAGATGGGCCAGGGCCAGGATGAGAAAAACCCCACCCTGTCCCCTGAAACACCTCATCCACACAACTCACAGAATCACAGAACCCTTTCCGTTGGAAACGACCTTTAGGATCATGAAGTCCAACCATTAACTCCACCGATGTGTTGGGTTGGGTGTCAGCATGCCCACCCACCCACAACACACTCCTGCACCAGCACACCCCCTCAGCACCAAACCTGCCCGAGCAGGGGGAGCAGGGGGAGTGTGGAGCAGGCGCAGCCCACAGCGCTCCTGCTTAACGAGCAACCAGTCCTTCCATAACCAAAGTGAAAACACCTCTTCCCTGAGGAACAGGGCATTAATTAGCCCATGCCGTTTTAGCAATGCCTGCTGTTTGTTTTGATCCTCACCACCACACACACAGGAGTGTCAATACCATCTTTCACTGGAAGTATTAGACACTACAAACCTCGTTTAAGAAAACCGATTTTGCCAGCAGGACATCAGAAAGATAAGAAATAGCCTGACTATGCTCTAGGCCATAACTGTTTCAGGATTTAGCCACTGAAAATACACCTTTTGTAGCCTGCCAGGGTTGGGAGATAGCATCTTTTTTAATCACCTTTGCTCAAGCCTTTCAGATGCTGCTTAACAGCTCTATTCAGACCTAGGAAGCACAACCCTGGGCTGTCTGTCACTCCTGCTTGCAATCCCTATTTGTTTCCCAGGCAGTAAAGGCTGCTGTCAGCCAGGCTGTATTTTTTCTTTATCCTTACTGATGAAAGTAAGATTGTGGGAGGCTCTTACAAGATCTTATAAACCTTGTCTTACCCAGCAGCACAGCCATTGTTTTGCTTTTGGTTCAGCTCCCAGACCATGAACCTCTGTGCCAGTAAATTAAACAGTATCTGGTGTTTTTATCTCCCACTGGTCACTGATATTTTTCCCCCAAGGGCTTGACTAACACTCAAGCCTTTTCAGCTTGTGCGCTTATCCCTTGTGTTTTTCAGTCACTGGAAATTTGTTTCGTTGTCAGCTAAAGAGGGATCAACAGCCAAGAGCTGGACCCGGACAAACCTTGGCTCACAGTCACGTGCTGGGCCCAGTCCATCACAGAGCCCTAGGTGGGGGACATGTTGCATGGGGACCCACCTCATCTCCTCTTCACTTTGCCCAAAGTGTCCTGCATCTCCTGTGGGGGGGATGTGCCCCACTGTGAAGCAGTGGCTCCTGCCCTCTCGACTCCAGAGCACGCTCAAGACTCTGAAGCTGGACCTGTGAAAACCTGCACTGGTGGGATTCAGGACACAGTGACTGCTGCGTCAGCAGCCGAGTGGCCCTCAAGTGTGGCAGTCCTTACACATGTCTCAAGGTCAGGCAGGTGACTCACAAGGGAAGTCCTAAGTCTGAACATCTTCCTGGCACTCTGGCCATTGCTGCCTGGGGTGTTTAATTATTACAATAACCTGATTAATATTTTCAAGTATGTTTTGTTATTTTGAGTGACTATCTCCAGGCTAGCAGGCCTAGTTTTCAAGAAGTGCTGAAACTTGCCTTCCAAAGTTCAGAGCCTCTCTTGTTCCAGCAAACTGAATGAGGCAACGGAAGCAACTACGAAAATCACAGCACGCTCTGGGTTAGAAGGGACCTTTAAAAGTCACCTCGTCCCACCTGCCCTGCCGTGAGCAAGGACCTTTCAGCTGCAGTGGGCAGCAAACGCTAACAGCGGGAGCAGGCCTGCGCACCTCTGCCGCTCCCTCCACGGGGGAAGCTGTTCCCTGTGCACGTGCCCAGCTGCACTGGGCTGCAACATGCTTCCAGCTGTGCCAGCTGTGCCACCCTGCCAGGACTCACCAGGCACGTAGAGGGGACAGACTGGTGCTGGGAGCTGCACACCTCCACCTGACAGGGGTGCCACAGCTCCCGGGGTGAGCAAGGGCTTTGGTGTTGTACTCATTCAGAGTAGCAGATGTTGCTTCGAGACAGGAATGAAATCACCACACGAAGCCTTTCTGAAAACGCCAGGGAGCTAAGTGGTGTCTTTAAGGAGAGCAGCAGGTTTATAAGGATGCTGCTGTGCCCAAATGACATGGTGATGAGCTGAGCAGCTCCAGTCGCTCAGGGGCAGAGAACGCTGAGCTGTGGGATCACAGGAAGCCATCACCCACCGCCTGGAGCCAAACCCAGCTAGCCAAAAATGTGCTTCCCTCTTCCCCGCCCTCCACCCTGCGTGGGTGCTGCAGCCCCGGTGGCTTTGAACCTTGCCTCAGACAACTGCCAGGTCTCTGCAGCACATCCCCTGTCCCCGGCTGCAGCGCGGGCAGAGCAGCGAGCAACGGGCTGTGTCTGACCTCCCCGACAAGGAGCAGCTGGTGCTCTTGTCTTTGTCACAGCAGGGAAAGGGAGAGGGGATGGGGGTGGAGAGCAGCTCGGGCCAGGAGGTCGCATTTGGAGAGCCCTGGCAGCCACGCCAGCCCGGGCAGGGAGAGCCCAGCTGCAGAAGGAAGAGCACTGCTGGCCCCCCGAGTGCCCAGGGCCGAGCCTGCTCCCTCCTCGGCCCCAGAACCAGCCCGTGCCCTGCAGCGAGGCCACGGAGCCACCTGCAAGTGTCCTCCGGGGCACACCCTGCTGCTGCTCCCCCGGCACAGACAGCTGCCTGCCTGGCACGTCCAGCTTCAGACACTGGCTCACCTCCAAATCAGATTCTCCTTATTCCCTGGGGTATAAAAAGCCCTCAGCACTTTGGGCTTCTGCTGTCTGGGCCAAAATCCATCAGTGCATTTCAGTAGGTAACTGCTGACGGGCATCAGCTGCATGCAGAGCTGAGGAGCACTTTGTGGACTTGGCCCTGGTGACCTTGTGCAGCTCATGTCAGAGCAAGTGCACTCAGGGAGTCAACAGGCATACCCAAAGAGGATTGGGGGCAACAGCCTTCCAGTAAAGCACCCCTGACACTGACATTTTCTACTCGACTTCCTTAATTCACCTGAAATAGCTTTTCTGATTTAAGGAGCACTTCCCTCACATACTCCACTTACAAGGTCTTAATTGACTGTGGATGGCAGGGGAGAGAAAGATGTGAAGTGTGGGTATGCTGGGTATTCATTTCATGCTATTGTTCAGTATTTTAACAAACAACAGAGAACTGCAAGCTAGAGTAGGCATTACACCATGTTGCAAAGACAGTACACACGCAGCTCCGTGGCTCCCAGCTAGGACCAGCGTGGTTTAAGCAGCCATAAAACCAGTATTCTTGACATTACAGTAGCAGGCTGCTTTCTGAGCCCAGGTTGTCTGTAAGATATCATCTACCATTAGCAGTAAAAGGTTCCTTCTAAATTACCTTTTGGGAAAATGTGCAGTAGGATACAGAAGGGACAGTTTGCCATTCGGGTTTATCTGGAGGAACAGCTCTGAGAGCATATATCCACTGGACAGGGCTTCTTGTGTATATAAAGCAAGGAATTTATTCTACATGTAGAAAGAGCATTTAAAGTGGACTTTTAATATACATGCAGCTTCAACAACACAAAAGCATGGGGGAAGAAGTGTCTGGAAAGCCCTGCCTAAACCACCTAAGGCACTTCAGACTGCAGCATACCTCTCCTTCTCTACTACCTCTCTGCAGAAGCCACAGCACACAAAATGCAGTCTTTGGACTCACTTAATTTCTGTGGTCTACTTCTTCCCCCAGGACTCCTTGGCATGTGCCAACAATACCTGGAATTTCTTTCCCACCTCCCATCCAAGCTCTGGACAGAGCTAGAACTGCTTTGCTGGCAAGATTAGACACAACCCTGTGCATCCAGCCCAGGACAGATACTGCAGAGACACTGCCTCCCCCACTGTCTTCTTCCAGAGCCTCTTCTCCCTGAGTTAGTGAGGAGATCAAATTCAGCTCAGACGAGCTGCCCAGCAGCTCCCTTCCAGCAGCACACACAGCCATGCCTGAGAGGACCTGCCAGGAACCTTTCCAAAACAGCTTTTCAATTCACTGCAGTCGCAGCTGAACAAGTCCAAGACCCAGCACTTCATCCCCGTCCCTGCAGTGCTTTCAGCCTCTCTGGGTCTCCCCTGCTGGCCACGGCCAGGGCCACCTCAGAGCCCTGCTCAGCTGCAGAGGCACCCGTGGAGTTAAGCCTCTGTGTCCTCACGTTTCTTCCCAAGCACTCAAGTGGCCAGGAGAGAGAGCTCCTGCCTGCCCAGCTCCCCCTCCCCAGAGGCTCCCCGGCACCACGAGAGCTGCCCTTTGCATTCTCCAGTCTCCACGTGTGGAAGAGTTTGTCTGTGCTGAACACAGCTCTGTGCTGCCTTCCTTCCCAGCTGTCCCACCTGCAACGAGCTGCCCTCTGCAGCCCCGTGCTCATTGTGGTTCCTGCTTCCCCTGAGAGGCAGCTGAAAACGAATGAGGGGCCAAGCCTCCTTCCCAGTGATTCCAGTTGCTGTAGCCCCATTACTGCAGTGGGCTGAGGGAGGAGACACATACCCATGCACACGTGGGGGGACGGAGGCATGCTGCTGATGGTTAGATTCTTTCCCTAACTGGTCATCTTGCAAATTCAGCCAGGATCTGGAGATCCACAGAGATAGTCTAGGGGGGGGCCTTGTTCTCCCCAGTACCTCCAATACACATTATTTCTGAAACAAACTATTCAGCAGGCTTAGTGCAGCCTCCTGGCTGGAACTGAGTGAACCTTTTGTTGAAGATGCAAGAAAAAGCAAGGAAAGCACTTCAGTGAGGGCTGCAGTGGGTTCAATAGATGCCGTGTGTGAACAGCAAGGTTTGGTGATTCTGGCCGTAGCGTCAGCAAGCCAGGGTCTCACAGAGCCCACCTGCACATCCATCAGCCACGGTCCTTATTCAGAGCAGAACTGTTCTTCAGAATCGACTGTTTCAGTGAACCACAGCTTACAAATTGCTTTTGTTTAAAATAAGTCACAGAAGAGTTAGAGAGAACACAGGCAGCTACTTAAGGGCTGTTACACGTTTGCTGTTTCAGCTCCAGCAGGGTCCACGTACCGGTATCACTAAATGATCTCTGTGCACGTGCAACAAAGTCTGGTCCTGAGTTTTCCAGAGGGAAAAATGCTTGTCAAACACCATTACAGCCCAGCCACGGACAAGATGCAGCAGGCAGTCTAGCAGCACAGGCTTGCACATAGAAGGCTAAATATTCCCCACCCAAACTCAGCCTGAGCACCAGATCCTGCTGGCTTTTTGCAACCAGTGACTCTGACAGCCCAGCTTGGAACTGGTGACTGTCCTGCAGTCCTCAAACACTGATGGTGAAGCTGAGTCCTTGTTACTCTGCTTTTCCCTGGGAAGTCACCATCCTCTTCCAGTGCAGGCAATGCCATCCCGAGGCACTGCGAGCCACCAGCATCGCAGACCTCCTCTCAGCCTGGACAGGACACTTGTCCCTAAACTACAGGCCTTGTCTGCTGCAGCTGACAGATAATTGTGATTACTCCTGACCGCTAAATACTGCACTGAAACCACTGAGTGCTTCACCACTTGGGCAACGACATCTGAGAAGTGGCTTTTTTACTTTCCAAAACTATTGGTTAACACAAATTACAAGGTAACACACTGTGTTGGGAAATTACATGATTTGCAGTCCAAAGGAAAGATGATGGTGTCTTCCTGCCTTTGGCAGCTCCTGTACCCTACTTCTCCTGCATGAAGCACACCAAGTTCTTCCCACAAGACTCAGCTCTCTGTCAATCACTCTCTCCTTTCCACATTCCACCTCGAAGCAGCAGACTGGCAGCTGCATACCACTTACCCCATGGCAAAACCCCCCCAACTTACTCAAGAAAAGCCTGAGCTCTGCCATGAACTCCTGTCCTGTGGCCTTCTTGCTATTCATTACTGGTGAGCAGACTCCCAAGCCCTGGTTTCCCTCACGCCCTCCCTGTCCCACGCCTGTCTGCTCCTCTCCTGTGAGCTGACAGATTATTGAAGGCTACAAGAGCACAATTCTTGTACATATCAATAACTTGCTTGTTCCAGAGAATAAGCAGGCTGACCTAGAGGACACCATGTGTGCCTCTTGGCTGAGAAATAAGGTCAGCAGAGAGTCAGTGGCTATGGGATGTCTGGCCCCATCAGCAGGGTGTGTTTGCTGTTGCTTAAAAATTAATTCCTGTACTTGCTTCAAGAACACTTGGATTGATAGGATTTTGTTTTCAATAACAGTGATAGTCAAGGCTAGTCAGGTGAGTTGGGTTGGACGTGAGACCCAAACCCAACCTTCAGTTACAGTAACAAAAGCAATAGTCCAGTATTAATGGATGCAGTTCTGACACAGTGAATGGGCTGGTGTAAGCCAGAGCAATTCAACTGGCCCTCATTTGCTAATAGCTAGTGTCCATGAATTACCCTTATTGCAGAGGAGTCTGTAAGGGCTGCACAAACACAGACTGCACTGCACCACTGCCTGCTGCCAGGCTGGCACACAGGGGCTCACCCCAGCAAGCCTCCTCCACGCCAGCTCCAGGGAAGAGCTCTGGGTCCCCTTCCACCTGCACGTGTACTGCAGAGCCAAGGCAGAGATGAGGATGGGTTGGATGGAGCTGGGCTGCTGCCTGCTCCTTGTGAGGCTTGTTCCAGTGGTGTCCAGGGGCAGGTTCTGGAGGGAAGTGCTCACTCCTCATCAGCAGTTACTTCACTGCTGCCAGCAGCCTGAGCTGGGTTCTGGCTCCCTGCCTGTGTGGGTGCACAGCGGTGCCACCCGAGCTCTGGAAAAGGTCCTTCCACATACCACAGAACTTACAGCCTAACTGGACACTGCAGAGGAGCAGGTGAAGGAAGCTCCAAGCAGAAGGGGTACTGACTTTCTCAAATTTATGCAGCAAGTCTGCAAGAGAACCAGAAGCTGTATCTGCAACTCCTGCATCTCGTATTCGCCCTTTTACCACCAGGCTGTTCTTTGTGAGTCCTTGTGCTACAACTGACAGGCATGTGGAAAGAAGGGCCATCTGCACAGGCCAGGAACAGGCAGTGTATCCAGCTCAGAATCTGAAAACTCTATCTTTATACAGAAGTTCGGTGATAGAAAAAGGTTCTGTGAATGTCAGCATTTCCATATTATCACTGCCTGTACACAGACTGCCACGGCACTGAGAATTTAAAAGATAAAAAAATACAATTTAAAGATAAAAACCAGTTTAAAGTTGACAGTCTCAAGCAGTTTCAGTCCCTTGCATCTCTCATCAGTTTTCATTCATCTAATGTTTTCTTTTAAACACACTGAACAAAATCAGGTGCTTGGAATGCACCTCTGCAGGTCCTCTCCAGCATCACAGCCCAGGAGAAAATGGCCCAAATAGCAGAGGGGAGGGTTGTCTCCTGCATCCAGTGTTTGCTGTGCTGTGTGCCAAACCACAGTCTCGTGCCCATCACACCCACCCAGCCCCAGCAGCTTTCACAGATGTAAAGCCTGTGCTACCCAGGTGTCAGGGGGTACCAGCTCCACTCTGCTGGCAGAAGGTGCTGCTCCTGGAGAAGTTCAAGCCCCAGGGCAAGCACTGAGGGATTCTCAATCACAGGGCATCCTGGCTTCAGTAAAGAGGAGATAAACATGATATCGTGAAAACTGAGCCAGAGCCTGGGAACCACATCCATGTCCCCACCCTACTGTTGCTTTATGGATTCAAACACAAGCAGCTGTCTCACTGTTTCCTTAGCCAGCTACCAAAATACCAAAGGCCAGGAACACAGCCAAGCAAGTAAAGTGATCATAGTAGTTATGGCAATAGCCACCTTCATGGAACCATCTTACACTACTTCATGATAAGATAAAGAAGCAGAAATGTGAAAGCAGTGACTGGCTGACTGTCCTTTGTCCAAGGAAAACACTGATCCTGCTACTTGGAAACATGAGATGAGCAGACTCGCTCACGTCCAGCTCTTGAGAAGAAACCGTGCTGTAAATTCAGTTTGGTTCTCCTGCCACGAGTCAAGGCAGGTCTTTGTTCTTCTTCCACAGCTAAACTTCACCCAAAAGCAAGCAAGATGTAAGCAAAGGGCAGCCAGCACTGACACACCCACAGAGACAGCCTGTGCTGCTGCAGACACACTGCTGGGCCAAGCACCGGCTTGGGAATGGGAGATGAAGTCTCCCACTTTCAGGCCATTAACCTGAGCCTGGGCAGGACAGTAGCTGTCACCACCTGAAGTTGTTCTAGGCTCTGTGTAGACTTTGCTGGTCATTTTAGTCCAGCTGAGGCCAAAAATGCATCTCTACTTGCACACGCAGTCCTGCCAGCAGATATGGCACCTACCAACTTCTTGGGGAGCTCTGCCAGCTCAAGAACTGCAGGATCAGAAGGACACAGAAGAAAAACCCCTTGCTGACAGGACCAGTCCCACAGCTGAGGACTACCTTCTGCTCCCAGGATTGCTCCTACAGACCAGAGGACGGAGGAGGACTGTGCTGCACTTGGAGCAGGAAGAGTGATACTCTCTTGCTTTACAAGAGGCCTCACGTTTGCCAGCAGCACTGTCAGGTTTTGTTCTAAGATATTCTGGGGCTTGTTCATACCTGAGATGAACTGTTTCTTACACGCCTTTCTGTGTGCTTTTAGGTGACCTAGAATATTTAAGAGGTGTTTAATTTGAGAAAATACCTGGCTGTATTTTGAGATTTCTGTCTCTGCCTCTGACAGAGTCCACTTCGTGAATTCTCCCTTCATTTCAGGGAATAGAATGAATGCCTCCTCGCCCTCCTACTGTGAACTTTTGGCCTTTTGATGAAAAGCCAAGGCAGAAACAGCTCAATTTCTCCAGCTAGTGCAAGAGAAGTAATGAGGAGAATTAGCCGACTCTGCTGCATCGGCCACGCAAACCCAGCCTCGTGCCAATCAAACACACGTACCCTGCAGGCCGTGAATCCAGGGGCAGGGGAAGGAAGGACTTCTCATGGCTCATCCCAGCACTGAGGTTTCACAGAAAGAATCCCCTCTCTCGCCTCTTAGCCAGGAGGAGGAAGGGAAGCTCAGTGAAATCCAGGCGTTGTGTAGAGACGGGGAATCCACCCCGTGGATCTTCACCGAATCCTGTTTGTGCTGCTCCGTTTCGGGAGGGAGAGGGCAGGTTCCACTAGGGCAGAAGGTATTTCAGAACAAGAGAGCACACGTATCCTACAAGGCTGTTCTCTTCATCAAGTGGCATGCCAGAGTTCTGGGCACACACCGCGCGTGAGTGAGAGATGGTGGCAAGCTCAGAGTCCCCAGGACACGGGGTACCCCCGGCAGAACTCCACGTGCCATAAGCCAGCACAGGGACCCACTGCTATGCCAGTGTCACCCACCCCAAGAGCCCGTGTTCCCAACCCAGAGTGGCAGAGTGACTAGAAAGTGCTGTATCCCTGCTCCTAGTGATCACAAATGAAGCAGTCCTGCTAAGGAGAAATTGTAAAACAACGTCCTAGTAGTGGAATAAAGAAAGGGAAAGAAATTGCTCATCATTTGCACCCCATCTGCCTTGAAAGGCAACAGAGTTTTATTTCCTTTGGTACAGGAGGGTTTGCATAAAACATAAGCAAGGTTGTACAAACCCTTGGGGTTTAATTTGATTCTAGTTTATCTTTTGATCAGCACATCAAACAATTGTGCAGCGTTTTCTCCTCCCACCTCCCTCCCAGTTCCTAAAGGCTGCCTGAAACGTCTGCGTGCTGTCTCACCAGGGCAGCACAGAGCCTCCCAGCTACTGCCACCCAGCCTAAAGCCAACTCTTTGCCAAAACACCCCAATGCAGGGACAGGCCTAATACTTGCAAAAGGTTTTGAGCAGTAAATTAAACACGCCTTTCAGTTTTTTTGAGTCTCTTCTGAGTGAAGAGAATGGATGGAGAAAGGAGAGGAGAAAGCAAAATTACTCCCCGTCACAGCAATTGCCAGAGGCCAACCTTCTGCTGCCTACACCACCAGGGACCTGCCACAGCTAGACAGCAATCCAGATGTAAACATCTGTGACCTGTCCCCATCGTCCACAGACCAAGTCACTGCTGGAGTCTCACTCTGCTAACACCTTGGACTGCAGTCAACATTATTTCAGTGCCTACTTCAAAGTCCCAAAGTCTTGGACCTCTCAGTGCAAGCAGCCACTTCTGACGGGAGGCGGGTCCAGAAGGAAACCATCCAGTGCCACCAAGGACTAAAGCCTCCCCGTGCTAAGTGGGGCTCAGTGGAGTCATCAGTCTGCTCAAAGCCTGCCTGGCTCATTGCACGTGTGCCTGGACCTACCTCATGCCTTGCAAGAAAAGAATGATGCAGTAAGAAAAGAGGATTACATTTTCTGAAGCAGCCTATAAGCTGCACAGAACAAAAATGAAGTTTTCCAAAAGATTGATGGAGAAAAAGCCAGAAAATCTGGCTGAGTGACCGGGGACAGTTGAGGGTGGTGGCAGATATGCCTGGTCAGCTGACTACAGCTGGGAGCCAACACCACTCTGGTGCATGCAGTCCATGCAGTTTCACATCTTTTTTGTTGTTGCTGTTGCTAAATCCTGTTTGGTTTCACTTACTTCAGTGATTTCTCTTTCTGCCCGTGGTGGTCGCCATCCAGGCTCACAGACCCAGAGTCTCCACACTTCACCTTTACCAAATATCACCTCAAAAACACAATTAATTTTTAAATCTAATACAACTCTAGGCCCTGTAAAAGGCATTATGTTGCCAGCCCCATAAACCAAAGTCCTCTTACTTATGGGGTGTAAGTAGACCTATTGTGTAGGATGAACCACAAGACTCCTAACCTCAACGTGTGGCAGCAGCCTCAAGCCCTGGTTGTCTCCTGCTGTCTCTAAGAAGTCCTGCACTCACTTGTCCTGAACAAAAGCTAATGGGAGTCCTCCTGCTCTAAGTGCTTCTGGCAAAGCCTCGACCCTCTGTGCGCTGTGGTGCGTCCCCCACCAGGAGGAGGTGCTCACAAGGGCAGTTTCTAGGATGGGGTGCCCATGGCTCGCTGCACGCGTGGCCCCGTGGGCCATGGCACACCCTGCACCAGGAGGAGGTGCTCACAAGGGCAGTTTCTAGGATGGGGTGCCCACGGCGTGCGGCACGCGGGGCCCCGGCCCACGGCTCGCAGGGCCATGGCACACCCTGCACCAGGAGGAGGTGCTCACAAGGGCAGTTTCTAGGATGGGGTGCCCATGGCTCGCTGCACGCGTGGCCCCGTGGGCCATGGCACACCCTGCACCAGGAGGAGGTGCTCACAAGGGCAGTTTCTAGGATGGGGTGCCCATGGCTTGCTGCACGCGTGGCCCCGTGGGCCATGGCACACCCTGCACCAGGAGGAGGTGCTCACAAGGGCAGTTTCTAGGAGGAGGTCCTCACAAGGGCAGTTTCTAGGATGGGGGGCCCA
Source organism: Merops nubicus (assembly GCF_000691845.1). NCBI lineage: Eukaryota > Metazoa > Chordata > Aves > Coraciiformes > Meropidae > Merops > Merops nubicus. Next base: position 10,027 of record NW_008591859.1, on the reverse strand, counting down.
TGGCTCGCTGCACGCGTGGCCCCGTGGGCCGTGCCAAGCCCCAGGAGCTGCAGGGCCAGTCCTGCCACACGCTGCTGCCCGGAGAGCGCTCTGCTGGTGACACTGGGCAAGGGCCACACGGCCCCCAGCACTGGAGGAGGTTTCCTGACCTGCTGGGTTCACCAAGCTCTTGTGGCACCTCCTACAGAGCCACCTGTGGGTCAGGCAGAACTTCAGGGTGATGCAGCAAGCAGGAGGCCCTGCCACACGTTCAGCAGCTCCCTACAGCCTGGCAATACCTTACTCTGACTTAGCTCTCCTGGCCTGGCCTGGGGTTTATTTTAGGCATGCTTTGTTTCCTGTTTTCATTCTCTTCATATTTCTCATAATCTGGTATAAAACTCTAGCTTTGCTTTCAGTACCTTCTGTAGCTTGATTTAAAGGCTAACAAAGAGCTCAGTGCATGTCACATTTGAGGATAATAGGGAAAAAATCCCACGTTCTTATGACCGGGAGGGGGCCACTGGATCATTTCATGTGACCACCTGTAAAGTACTATTTCCTTCTGCTGAGCCCAGAAACTGCCTTCCACTTAATTAGAGCAAGAAGCATTGACAGTTCTGGTGTTCCACAGAAAGACCAAGCACAATATAAAACCACTTTACAATACTAAAAAAAGTTCTGAGAGCCTCCCGGGTGTTCCTCACATATCATAAGGAACTTAAAAATCCCTTAACAGTCCCTGCAATGTTTTTTTTATGTTCCAGTCACAGTTTCTCTGAATAAAAGCAGACAATCTTCATTGACCCAAATAAGCTGCAGTAATCATAAAAAACTGATGTTCCTTGTGGGGTTTGCTGCTCCTGATATTTAAGGGATTTTCCTGGGCAAGTCAGTTTGAAAACCTCTCTATACTTGGCTACATAAACATTCACATCCTCCTGAGTTTTTAAACAAAAGTTCAGTGAAACCACAAGGATGGCATATTAAACCAGAGTTACGAAGACAGAAGCAGGACTCTTATCACTGCACTTAAATTCTGATGACAAACCCTCTGCAGAGGCCATTCCTAGTGCCCTTCTATCAGTTTCCTTGTCCCTGGGCAAAAAAAAAATATCTCACAAATGAGCTCAGAAGAATAAGTGTGCAGACGTGTGCACCACGCTGCCTTACATTCCCAACCTTGCTTACAGCACTTAAGCTGGCTCTACCACCTTGTGGCTTGGTGCTTGCCCTGGATGGGACCATTTTGGGCAACTAGAGAAAGCCCTTATAACATCTTTTAAGCTATCACCAAAAATTTATTTTCATTTAGGAACATAAACCATGCACTGTCCTACTGTAATTCCAGCACCAGACTCTGATTCAGACACCTCAACCCTCCTCCTCACGATGACAAGAGGACAAGGACACTACAGTGATGAAAGTTGACTTTGAACACTTCTGCTCTTGGGTCTCTGTCAGAGCCATGGTTTGAAGCCCACCACTGGGACCTGATCCAAGTCCTCCAACTTTAGAGGGCCACAAATGAAACTGAATGAACTGTCAGGTAGGGACGAGCAGGTGAGGAACAAGAGCAGCAGATGACAGAGGAGCAAGGAAGTCAAAGCAAAGGAAAGGAGGCCCCAGCAGAAGGACAGGGCTGAAATCTGCCCCAAATCCTTCACAGTTGGTGTCCTGTGTGGAGATGCTTGCTTGGCTTTTCAGAGGCACTGTAAGGAGTCAGCTGTCCAGCTACGCAGCACCGAGGGGCACGTAACTCAAGTCTCACTGCTTTGGGAACCCCAGCTGGGACTGCCAGGACTCTGCATTCGTTGCCTTTGCAGCAGCACAACTTTTCCAGTAAGTTCACTGCCCCTCGTTCTGGCAAGGACCTCCTGCTACATCAAGAAACCTTTTTGGAGGCTCGCTATGTAAAGAACTGCCTGCAAGTTAACAAGGAGCAATGGCACATGTGCAGGTTAGGAAATGCAGATGTTTTCTTCGTGCGTGGCTGTGACACAAGCTGGCTTTGGAAGCCTAACAACAGCCACCCTCCCTCCCCCACTGCACAGCAGGAACCAGGAAAGCTGGAGAAAAAGCTGTACACCCCACGGGAGCCTTTGCTCGCTCTCCTGGCTTGCACATACACGTCAGAGACACAAGGACCCCATAACCTGAGACCTGCCTGTGCTGCCTTGTCCCACACACTTGAGGCCTGCAGAAACAACCTATTTGTTTCTGCATTAGAGGAAGTGCAGTGCAGGGAATCCCTTCTTATGAACTCCTGAATCTGTGCACTAGAGGGCTGAGACTGAGCTACATAGACTCCATTTATTGATGGAAGCTCTATGGCTGGAATAATTCTTGGCTACCTGGATAAAGAGGTTTTTCTTCACCTTACTGCTGTTACCATTGGATCTGCTGAGATCCCCCCAATGCCTCCAAAGAGCAAATGAAGTGGCCATCCTGCACAGACAACGTTGTCCATAGCACACATCATCACTGTGACCAACCCCCTCCAAATATTATGTATTTTAAATGCCTCATTGGGGTACCAAAGACTTAAACCAGCCATGTGCCTATTGCTCAGCAACCCCCTTTTTCTTGTTTAGAGCCACTGGGATGTGCAGAATTAGTTTCCTCCTAAAAACTGTGTTACCACAGGAAGCTCATACCATAAACTCTCCTACCAGGACTAAAACATCACAACATTCTGTGCTTGAGACCATACCATAAAGCAGCAGTCACCTCTGACCCCACAATCATTTGGAAGAGTTAAACGCCGTTATAAATCCTAATTTATATGCCAAGTGAGTACAGCCACAGAGCAAGGGATCAGCTCTAGCACTCACAAGTAAAAGCCCATAAAAGAGGGGGAAACGTGTCATTAACATTTACTCCACAAACAGAGTGGAAAAAAAGCATTTCTCATTTCCACAACAGGGCTGGTGGAAGTGGAGAATGCTGTCAGGGCTCACACATCGTTCTGGAGATCCAAATCTCTGTTCAGAGGCGTGATGCTAATTCAGTTCTGTCTTGCTGAGGTAAACTAAAGGTCAAATATAGATTTGAAATCTTGTTTAAGATTCTTACTGCTTTAGTAACAAGCACTGAATTACTGGAGGGTTTTCTTACAGAGAGCCTGTTTTGAACACATTTCAGCCAAAGATACTATTTCCACTCTCTTGTTATAGCAGTTGCTAACCAAAAGGTAAATTTGCCTGCTGTGAGCACGAGTGCAAAATTAAAACATATTCCACAGAGAAGGGTTCCCAGAGCCCCCCTGGTAGCCAGCCAGAGTTAATGAAGTGAAGGAAATTAATTCATTGGGAAAAACTTTTCAGACTGTAATCAACCACACTTGGTATTTGCTTACTGTTGCCAGGAAAGTGACTGCCTACTGTTCTCCCCACCAGCCCCCTGCCACAGCGGTGGACACTGAGAAGTGTTCTAACTGCTGTCTTAGTTAGACTGTTTAATTAAGCAGTAAGAACAGTAAGAGTGCATCGTTCAGATGCTCAGCCACCCACCCGGAGGTGCAGTGTTTGCCATGAGGACAAGCATCTCCCCAGCCTAGGAAGCAAGAGATTCACATAAAACTGGAAAAGCAGTTCCCAGTGACCAGGCCTGGGCTGGGCATGAAGGCAACTGGGCTGCACTGGGCACGGGCTGTGCCCGGCGTGGAGCCCAGTGATGGGAACAGCAGCCCAGGCTTAAAGACAGAGGTTGTTACAAGAAACTGCTCTGCTTGCTGCTGGCAAAGTAGATTGTGACTTGCATGCAGGCTGTGAAACAAACCCCACTTCTCCCAGACTGCAGAAATTGTCTGGGGCACAGTCAGACACTGCCCTGATCAGATACTCAAGACAGAAGGTGTTGCAGAGGAGTACCCAGGAAGTCTCTGGGATGGATCCCCCAGGAGGTGACAACACTGCACGCTGACCACTTCCCAGAGGTGGTTCCAAAGCTGAGAAAGCATCTGAAGAACTAGATTTACTTTCCTCTTGACTGCTCTCCCTGGCATACAGGAGGTGCTCTGAGATTTCACTGCTAACTGAAGGGGATGGGCCACGGACACAGCTGTAGTCTGTGCTCCCTCAGAGGGCCAAGGGACACCCACTGCCTTCTTCTCCTTACGTCACTGGCCTGGCTTTTGGCAGGGGAAGTGGTGGGTATTGCCTCACCCATAGGAATACCCATGGGAGTTTCATCTGCTGAATCCTGAGTTTGGGATCACACCCATTCTTACTTTTGGCTAGACCACCACCTAGGAGGAGATCCTGTAGCATAAGAATAATTGGGTATAAAAAAAAAGAACCCAGAAAGTTATAAGTGATATAAATGCTCACGGAGGTAAGTGCTGGACATGAGCATGGACCTAGTACTGTTTTGGGAAGCTGCAGCTCATCTGTGAGGCCCATAACCTCAGCAGCCTAGAGCAGGAGCAATGAGGACCTAAGTGCAGCCCAGGAAGGCTGCAGTGGATTCATGACCCCACACACATTGCCCAGCACTAGACCAAAGCAAGAGCTGGTGCTGGGGTTACTGGTACTGCTCCTTCCTGCCATGCACAGGCTGCTTAGGAAGCATCTCACCCATCCCTTCTAGGGGAGTAAGTGGGGCACGACTTGGAACCTAGCAAAGACCTCTAAGGAGATAGGAATGTGTGTGTGTTTGTTTTTCTGACTTTATTTGGTCAGCCAGCTCCACCTTTTAATTACATCTGTCCTTTATTACACTGACAAATGGCTGGGTGCTCAGCCATATTTATTGCTCTAGAATAAAATAAACCCTGCTTGATACCAACAAAACCTAAATAGAGCTTATTAGAGTCAGGAAGAATTGTCCATTGTATTAATCAGTTTCATTTCTCATTTAAAGCTGTGTTTTAATACTGGATAAAATTAAGTAAATTTTCTCAGTTATATAAAGTGCATATGGTGAGCTGAGCTGTGTGTTGTACAATTACACACAGCTTTGGGATTCAGAGAATAGTTCTGTACCACAGAACTCACAGCAGTCAGAAGCCTGGGGCTAATATTAGTGAAATTACTTACATAACTTGCTCTTTTATTAATGTGAAAACAGACTATGATTAAAAGCTGGAAGCTGGAGAAAAGAACTATCTGGATCAGTTTACTAGACTAATGCTGTTTATTAAATTCCAAAAATACTCTAGGACTTAGGGGTTAAGAAATGAGAGATATTAGGAAGTTTGGATGCAGCCTTTCTCTGCAGCAGTTGGCTGGGCTGCCTCACCCACTCTGCATTTGGCATGCACTGTACACACTGCATGCCCCTTTGAGTTCAAATAACTGTTGCATTTACTGCTATATTCTCCAAAAATTAAGTAATGAAAGAACAAGCACAACGATTAAAAGGCTGAATAAGGAGTGGTGATCCAACTGTGGAGTTAGACAAGAAAGCAAAGGGCACATGCCTACAGAAACCACTGGGCTAAGCTCTGGCCTCAGCTTCACAAGCCTTTCCAGAGCCTTGGCACCAGCTTCCACGTGCACGCACAGCCGGGCACCCTGGCATGTGTGAAGGTCAGTGTCTGTCTTAATAACTTGGGCATTTCTGATCTACATACATGTTAACTAAATTATTTCCTTCTGCAAGATGCCTGTGCTTACTAGACCAGCTTTCTGTCCACTTGCATCTGCAGCAGCTGGAATTTTCCAGCTAGCAGCTCCCCACAGCAGAGACGAGAGGGCACATTCCTGGGAGCCTCAAGTCCCTTCCTCCTCAGTCTGCAATTAATTTCCTTTAGCTCATGCTGAAAGGTCTGCTTGTTTTTTTTCTCAGGCTTTCCCTGTGGAATGGAACGAGAATTTAACAGGGGTTTTGGAACAGATGTTTGGGGAATCTGGTATTTGGTCTATGACAACTGCTTTGCAAAACTGTTCCTTACTTTTGCATAAGCCTCTTTATAAACTGAAATAAATAAAACTCTGTCCCAGACCTGCCCCTGTTGACTCTGCTGGCACTATCACTGCTGCACGAAGCCCTGCAACTGCACTTCAGAGTAAGCTAGAACTTGAACCTTCCCCAGTGTTAAAGTGGCACCATGTAATTAGATAAAAATGATACCCACTGTAATCCATTTACTCATCCACTATATTCATTTGTGATCTTGCTAGAAAGGCACTGAAGATCATTTGTTGACAGAGAAAGGTGGTATCAGATCAACACCCATTCTTTCTGGTGAAAAAAAGGAAAAGAAGAAAGAAAATCTACTAGAAGTGAGCTACTAGCTACCACCAGTACATTTGCTCACTCAAGGAGATTTACTGCAACATGATGAATTCACCATTAATGCTGCTCATGTTCCTGAAGGTGCTTCAGGGGACTGTGCTCAAGTGCCACAGGAAGGGCTGTTCCCATGGCAGCTCTGCCACAGCAGAAAGCCCTCTGTATGACAGGAGATTTTGAAAATCCAGGCACTGAAGTGGGGCTCTGGCATCAGCAACGTGTTACTGTACACATGGAAAGGGCAAACAAAAGATATCCAGTTGTTAACACAAAGTTAATTCCCTAAGTGCAGTCTTCTTCAAGGTCCTCGGAGCTTCAGAAACAATGAAGATTTTTGAGTGCAAAAGTCTAAAATCAGAGCCATGCAAAGGGGTATACAGATTTATGGATGCCCTTCTGAAGCTGAGAAAACTATCTGTATTTGGGTTGAATGAGTCACACTGAGGTTCTTCTGTTTGAAGATCTCTATGTGCACACACATCATACCAAGGCTGTTGCAAGCTCTCCCAGTGCAGTGCTAAGAAAGGACACAAGTCACACAAGAAGAGGATTTTCAACTCCTGATTCTGCTCACCTCCCGGCTCACACACTGGCCTCACTGTGCTTGTGCCAGAAGCAGTGGTGGCACTCAAAAGCAACTCTCTAGGAAAACAATATTGAGGATACCAGAAGACCAGCAGTGGAAAAATGAAGATCTTCAAGACTTCATGTAAGGCTGAAATCTGCTTTAACTATTTTACAACAATATCAGTACTATGAGATGGAAATTTTGATTGGATATTTTGAAGAATAAAAATATTCATCATATTTTGTGGAGTATTCATGAGGCTCGGTTGCTACGTCAGCCACAACTGGCATCACTTCCACCCTCAGTGCCTCCAACCTCCCACAGACTGTTCCACCTCCAGCCTGGCAAACGGTCTGACAAGGCAGGAACAGGCAGGGAGGTCAGGTAACAATGCCACGCTACCTGGCAGGAAGAAGGGGTAAGTACTGAGGAGCATCTTGTAGAAAAGAAGGCCATTCAACCAGAACTCAGCAAGTTGTAGGGAACAGGGACAGCCCCCGAAGCCGCAGGGTGACAGCAAAAGGCAGAGGTGATGGTTTTCTAACCACTTACAGGCTGTGTCCAAACCTAACAGCTACTCCCAAACTGGCAACCACTTCACCTGACGCTTCTTGTGGTAGGAGGGCACAGTGTGCCTGCACAAAAAGGGAGATAAAAGCAGTAGCACAAACAGTGGCTGACTGTTTTCACTGCTGGAAAAAACCACGAGAACAAATAGCTCACTTAGTCTCACACTACTGTCAGAGATGGAAGGGCCTCTAATCTTCTGGGGCACGGAGCCAGGGGCGTGCTGGGGCAGTCTGAAAGCTCCAGAAGCAAGGCTTTGGGGAAAGCTCCACAAATGCTGTTTTCCTATGAAACATGGTGATGAAGAGGTGCAGAGCTGAGGAGCAGACACCTGCCCCTTCCTCCCAAGGGCAGCCTGACCCGCCAGCCGAGTCCGCTGCGGGGCTGCTGATGGGGCACCCACACCAGCCCAGCCCTTCTCTGTGGCCCTGGCTCTCAAAACCACTTCTACTTCTAGCAAAAAGACCTTATTGGCCTAACAGTTAGAAAACTGAATACCCAGACAGCTGGGGAACAGAGAGGGAGAGCACATTTGGCAGTCCTGTGGGGAGGCAGCTAGGCAGGAATGGGGCTGGGCTGATCCAACGTTCCCACCCCAAAAAAGCCCCACTACAAGTCCACATACATACACTTCTGCCTGTAGAGACATGCAGGGCTGCCCATGCTGCCGAAGAGACCCATGGCCACAGACTTTCCCCCTGTGGCACTGAGGGTCTTGTCTCTCACCTGATGGTCAGGGCAGGACCTTGGTAGCCCCACAGGTTCTCACCTAAACCAACAGCACGATTTGCTCTCTGTAGCAGGGAGTGTGGAGATGTGCTCCTTCGTGCCCTTCATGCAGGTGTCTGTCACCCCTTGGAGCCCTACACTTCCCACCTTGCTTGGCCACACGCTCCTTGATTCATTTTTTCTCCAAGGACTTGTGGTATATTCACCCAAGATTTCTTATGACCCCTTGCCACTGCTCCCCTCCGTATCACAGCACAGCAATAATGAGCACACAGACCTTGGGCCTTAAATCATTACAGGACGTCTTAAATCATTACCTTTCAGCACATCTTAAATCACCACATCTTCTGCAAGCCTGAGGCCAGTGCAGAGTAAGAGCAGGGAGGAGGACGTACACCACGTCCCCTGCCCTCTGCATAAGTCTGTTTATGCTCTACGTTTTGCCTTGGAAATAAGATGCACCACAGAGGTGTGCTGAGGAGAAGTAAGGCATGAAGGAGTGACACGGTGTCTCCTGAGCACTCACTGCCAATGCCCCTGCCTGCTCCTGCAGGAGAGGGCATCTTCCACTGCTGAGCCAGCAGACCTGCCACCGCCACGCAGCCTCAGGTCCAGCTCCCTGCTCTGCGGGCTGGGATAAGGCGGCTGCAGGTCACAGTTGCAAGTGTGGGCAGAAACGACCCAAAGAAGTAGAGAGGCTCCTCAGAGCTTGGTAAGGAGCCCGCTGCCTTCTCCAGAAGAACACCAAAAGCCACCCAACTGGGTTTGTTTCACAGTGAAGGGCTCTGTTACAAAGCTGCGTGGGAGAAAGGAGGAATAAATGCTCCCCAGGCTGTTATGAAGAGCACACTTCAGAGCAGCTGCTCTCTCGTTATCTAATCTTAATTTTAATTGAGGTTTCTCCTGGTTTTGCCCAGGGTAACTAGATCCCTGCTGCACGCTCCTCCGGGGGCAGCCAGCCACAGCCTGCCCCGACACGCCGGCACCCGCCGGGGCTGCTCCCCAGGCAGGACTGAGCCCAGGCTGTACCCACGCCTTGGGCGAGCTCCCCGCCGAGATACTCCCTTCTAATGCCACCTCTTCATCTCTTAAATGTCTTCAAATTGCCAAATCCCTCAGGGATTCTAAATATTAAACGACACGGGTTATTAAAATACCCCCAGCACTAGAAAGCGGGGTGAGGCTGACGGTCACGGAGAGCCTGAACCAGAGTTAATTAATACATGCTCACTTAGATTTTTTTTTTTCCCTGTTTTGATAAAGGGCAATTTATAGTTGGCATGACTGTCACAACGCCCCATGACCCACAGTCTAATTATAAAATATAATGTGGAACTGCAAATGCAAGATTCAAGGGAAGAAAAACCCTGGCTTCTGAGGCTTTTACTTTTCCCATTCCAGCCTCCTCTTCCCAGGGTGCCCGACAGGCCCAGAACATTCCCCGGTGTTTACCTAGAGACACTTCTCATGGGTTTGTGCTGTGTGTTTCTAGAGCTACAGACCAAAACAGGCAAGGTAACAGGCAAGCAACGGCAGAGCAGATTCCCAGAGGGGAGGACAAGAAGAGTTAGTTGCTGAATGCATCTTCGTCAGGAGAGAAGCTGGAGCTGTTTTAATTGCTCATCAATCAATTAGCGGCACTCTCAAATGTCTAATTAAGCAGACAACTGGAATTAAGCAAAGGGCATCTCTGAAATGCCAGCCCTCTTAACGAAGGCACTCCTTACATTCAAGTGAGTACTTGATGAAGGTGTGCTTGTGTGGACAGGTGCAGACAAACCCCCAACCCCTGATCAGTGTGTCCCCCCAGTAAGCCGATGAGAGATCGATCCTTTGGCAACACTTCAGCTTCACGTCCAAGGGAGCTCCTGAGCCAGGCAGTGAGGCACAAACCGAAGCAGCCCCGCGGGGGGCTGGGGCGCAAGCGCCGCGGTGCCCGCGCTGGGC